>NW_017670971.1:203234-341904 GCF_001879085.1 Nicotiana attenuata | reverse complement strand
GACCTTAAAAATTAGTCAATCTGTGATTCATCCTTAACTTTCTCTGATTTGTTTAAATGGTAACACCAGAAAGGATTGTATACTCAAATTTTTATGTCTATAGACTATAGTTGAGAACAAAGGAAGGTAGTTGAGAGTTTCCTTATTTTCTTTATCGAAAGTATTACTATATTCAAAAGCTAGATCTTCCCACTTGTTTTATGATTTCGAATCTTTGAAAACAGAGTGCATGTTAAGGTATTCTTGTTTCAACTTCCAAGGTTCTGACTATTACTCCCTCCGGTCCAAAATAAGTGATTTTTTGGATGTTTTCACACAGATTAAGAAATTCACCTTTTAGCATTAATTAGCAATAGAATTGACCATATTAACCTTTACTATCTCACATAAACACTCCTAACACATATTCCAACACTATTTACTCCAAGGACAATGTAGGAAAAAAATAATTAATTCATTCTTGAAATCTGGAAAAATCACTTATTTTGGACCACAAGAAAAAGACAAAAAAATCATTTGTTTTGGACCGGAGGGAGTAATAATTTACACACAGGTAGTTGAATTACCTAAACATAACCGTAGAAAAGTTAAGCCTTAAAACTAGGTGGATTGTCACATGTCATGCTAGTGTGTGCGCCTAGATAAACTGGTAACCTAAGATATTAAACTTGTCTCTTATTAATTGACAAAGAAGCAATATTGTAATCAACAACTCAGCACTTGATCCTGAACAGCCATGAAGAATCTAATTAGACAACCAATTTGGACAAACCACTTAATAAACTAATAAGCTCTCAAATGAGTTTGTTCAATTTTTAGGATTTCACTTGCATGCAAAATTTACACTATCAATGTATTTTAACTTGTTATTCAAGGTAACTTGCTTTATTTTTCAAGTTATAATCCCACTTATTAAAGGTTCCCCATAGTTATTTTTAAATGACATGGTAGTTTAATTAATTTTTTTACATTGTTAGTGTAACTCTCTATCCAATTGAGAGTAAATTCCTCAAAATTTACTGCTAAACATTATGCATGAATCATCATGCTTCATGATTCACTAGCCTAGTGGCTTCTCAATTCATTGCGCCAGTATAGAAAAAACTTTCAACAAAGCTACACTGCAGTCCCTTCTACCAGCCCAAATCTGTTCCACTACGGGTAATGGTATTTTTTTCCTGAGAAAAGTCTCCTCCATCCAATGCAAAAGGCAGAAGACATACCCTCTCCTCGGCCCAAAGTAGGATATCAACCCATTATTAGGTCAACAACATGGGCCATAGACCCAGCCCAACACTAATCCAATTTTTAAAAGACCGAGCAACAGTTAGAGAGTTTAGCTTATGTACATTGATGACGTAAAAGAATTTATACACTATTAAATCACCTAAAAAGAATTTGTAAACTGTTAAATCACCTAAAAAGAATTTGTATGCTTATACACAGAGACGGATCCGGGAATTAAATTCTATGGATTCAACCTTTAAGGTTTTTATTATTGAACCCATTATACTTAAAGTTATGAGTTCTTATCTACTATTTGTTACGATTTTAGTTGATTTTTACATATAAATTTATGCTCGGTGATATTTGGCTTAAAGTATGTATATTTATACGCATATTGCCTCGCATTTTACTCATGTCTCGTGGATTTCAGATGTGTAATGTAATGATTTATTCAAATACGTGGTATTTTTATGTGTAGGAGTCACCCGGAGGCAATGTGGGAGGAAAGTGCACGATTTGAAGCAAAAAGATAACAAAGTGAAAAAATGGGCCAGTGTAGCGCTCAGGGTAGTGCATCGCGCTACCCGTGGCGCAAATTATAGACCTGATTTTTTTGACACAGCTCAGCACCAGGGCTAGCGCGACGCGCTACCCTGGACGCTGGATGGCAGGGCACTCTCCTATTTCGCTCGGGACAAGGTTTTGACGGTCCTACACACCTCCAACAAGTATAAAAAGAAGTCTAAATCGATTTTGGAGTGGGAGAACGTTTTTGAGATGAAATTTTGACCAAGGGAGAGCACGGAGCCGCCATGAAGGCCGAAATTCCTTAGATTTCATCTTTCTTCCGCCAAACTTAGTAATTTTTATGTTTCTTTGTATGATTTGTTATTTTGCTACTATGTCTATGTGGAGCTAAACATCACGCTCTAGGGTTGTCGTTCTTTCATGACCATTGTTATTCGATATTGATTTTACTTTTTAGTTTATCGTATTGATATATTTATTCAATCATGCGCTTAATTACTTGATTGTTTGATCACCAATTGAATACTATCTACGAATCTAGAACTGAACTTGAGAAGAAAAATTCTAGATTACCTATAGGATTGAGTAGAGCATGTTCGTGAACCCGGACATCGGGGAATGAATTCACAGTTAGGATAGACCTATGCTAATTACCTTGCTTGGTTATTATACGGGAATTATAAATGCATTCTTGTTGATTCTAACTCTGTAGACATATAGGTGTTGGGTTAGCTTGAATAGGCGAGTAGGAGATCGACAGATTCTTATGAGCAATATTAACCTTGTCAACTAATCATTCAAATAAATTAATTAGTCAATTCACTTGAAGAATACAATAGCATTGTTAGATAGCCCATGACCTAGATCGTTTTCATTATATTGATATTATAAAAATCTGCTTTTCCTTTATTCAAAGTTCACTATTTATTTTCCTTTACTTTAATTAGTGAAGAATCAAATACTTCTAGGTTTAGTGCTTGTTTAGATAATCAGGATAGCCTAATTTAGTTAATAGTTAATCAAAAGTCCTCGTGGGTTCGACATCCGACTTCTAGTTACTTTATTACTTGACGACCGTGTATACTGGCGTGTGCGTTTGGAACATTTGGCGTCGAAAGTTATCGAATCAATTACCTGGTACCATTGTGTTGGAGCCCTAGTTATACATAATATGTGGGATTAGCAACCTGGAAAAAAAATATAGGTTAATTGCTTCAACCGGTTAAAATATACCTAATAGTATAAACTTTTACTATATATATATATATATATATATATATATATATATATGAATTCGTAGGAGTACATTAATATCTTGTCAAGTTGTGTCGATGGCATGAGATAAAACCTAACCTACAAATCTATATATAATATAAAGGAGGGAATAGGCAAATTAATGTGACACTCTTATATACCAAAGTTTCTATTTAGAGTTGCGTAAAAACAACCTCTTCTCTCTAATACTCTCACTTCTCTCTAACCTTAGAGAGAGAATCAACCAAATCACAAAAAATCCACACAAAAAATAAAACCAAATCAATGCCATAACATTTTACTCCACACATCAATCAACAACAGCCACATCAATGCTATCTATACAGCAAATCTACACACAACAATCAAAGACACTTCAACTCAAACGCAGGCCATGATGAAGAACACCACCACAACCAAGGAAGAAGAGGATCTCATTTTACGGAGTGCACGCAAACTATTTATGGAAACAAGTTACAGAGATACGGTAACCAATAAACAAACTTTTACTCCCATGGATTTTGATTGTACACTTTTTAGTACACTCACCCTAGAAGAAGAAAAAGATAACCCATCAAATCACCCTAACTTCATACCCATCACAGTTGAGGATAAAATCAGGCTGTATGAACCCTGGAAATAGTCCTTAATAATTAAATTACTGGGGAATCATATGGGGTACAACTTACTGCGCATCAAAATACAAAAGACCTGGAACTCATCCGAACCCCTTAACTTAATTGACCTAGGTGATAATTAGGAATTATGATGCATTTTACCCTCTTTCGTGCTTGGGTTTTGATTAGAAATGTGTACAAAATAGTCCCAAAAGGCTCACAAGTTGTGCTTGATTGCAGGTTTGATCAACAAGGTGGCAAGATGCTAAAAAACCAGCTCAAAACGGAGTGAAACTTGCACAAGTACCAAAACAAGGCAAAGCTCAGTCAAACAGGGCCAATGCGGCCGCACACCATTCTGTGCGGTCCGCACAAGTGAAGTTCAGAGAGTGTGCATCTCAGGCTAAAAAGCCAATGCGGCCGCAAAGGATTTTCTGTGGTCCGTATTGGAGTCACTGCGACCACACTCGATTTAGTGCGGTCCGCAGAGCCAAGGTTCAGAGAGATGCCTGCTTGAAGATTGAAGCCCAATGCGGTCCACGCTCCATTTCTTGCGGACCGCACTAGAAGCTATCGCGGCCGCACTAGACTTTGTGCGGTCCGCGTTGCCCAAGTTCAAAGAGCTGGATATTCAAGTCAAGAGCCTTAGTGCAGCCGCACTTGATTTTGTGCGGTCCGCACTAGCCCCGCAGGGGTATTTTTGTCCGAGATTTTTAGCCTAGTATAAATAGATTCTTTTTCGATTTTTAGGTTATCAAATAGTTTTGGACGTAGAGCTGCGCTCGGGACTTCATTTATTTTGCTATTTTGAGTAATTTTAGCTTAATTTCACCATTGAATCTTCAAGTTCTATTTAGTAATTAATTATTATGAGTTTATCTTCATCTATTTTTTTGTTTTTCTCTTTAATTATGAGTAGCTAGACCCATCAGCTAGGGTTGTGGCTCAACCCTAGTGTGGGTAATTGATGGGTCTTGTAGTTTAGAGCTTGATTGACTATGGGTGTTTGATATTTGGGCTAATTTCATGTGTAATTGTTGAATTAGTGGTTGCAAACACTAGTTTGTGTTTAGTTGACTTTGGCTCTTCTTCAGAAAGAGAGTCTAAGTCTCTGAAATTGGTCCAACAAGGAATCGGGGCGTACTCAAGAAATTGATAGCCCCAATTAAAGGGTTAAACCGAGAGATCGTAATACCCGACTTGAACCTTAATTGCTTGTGCAAATTTGCATACCCAATTGGTCTTGAGAAAGTCAATTCGGACAAAATCACTCGAACTACCGAGAGGTATAGAGTGAGTAGAATCGAGAAATGGTTATATCGTACTCCCCAAATGTGACAATCTAGCTTTAGACTCAAGTTCCGTCAATTGACCACCTAGGCGAAAGTCACTACCCTAGTGCCTTTTAATCATTTGAACAACTCGCAATAGTTTAACCCTAGCTTATTTTAGTTTAATTGAGCATTGTAGTTTTATAAAATTAGAATCATAATCAAAACCAAAAATGTGTAGAAGTGCAATTTGGAGCAAATACACAACTCCACTTTAGATAGACACCCAACTCCAATATCTAGCTCCCTGTGGAAATCGATCCCGACCTTAATCGGGTAAAAGCTGCTTCGACCTCTCTCGCTACCCAATAGTAGTGCAGGGTTGGCTTCGATCACTTTTTGGCGCCGTTGCCGGGGAGCTACGGTTTTGGCTATCTATCTAATAGTTTTGTGTATTGTTTTCTTTCCTTCTTTGTCACTAATTTGTGCGTGTCACAACTTCAGGTGCAAAATGGCATTAAATGCTAATGATCCTATTGGAAACCTGATTGCGGGGGAGGAGGTTGATGATAATGGAGAGGATGAGGTGCCTCTTGTACCTCAAGGACAATGTAGAGGCTGCCAGGCCAATGCAAATGAAAACATTCCAGACCCTCCTCCGCCACCTCCAAGAGTGGCTCCTAGAGTTCTTCCCAACCAAGGCTATGCGAGTGCAATTGTTTCGCCCCGGATCCGGGCGGGCGATTTTCAAATAACCAATGTGATGCTGACATTGTTGGAGCAGCGTAGGTACTTCATGGGTGCTCCCACTCAGAATGCTTACAAACATCTCAAGGGATTCGTGGATACCTTTTGGGGGAGCAAGCAAACCAATGTGTCCGAGGATGCACTTCGATTGAGGCTCTTCCCATTCTCACTTAGAGGGAAGGCATTGGATTGGCTTGAGCGACTTCCCAACCATTCCATCACCACTTGGGATGAGTTGGCGGATAAGTTCATTGCCAAATTTTTCTCACTGGGGCACATGGCAGCATTACGGGATGAGATCTTAGCCTTCAAGCAGGAGCCCACCGAACCATTGCACGAGATCTGGGAGAGATATAGAACTATGGTGAAGGAATTCCCTAACAATGATATGACAGAGGCTATGATACAACAGGCCTTCTATCGGGACATCAATACAACGAATCAATGCATAGTGAATCAATTGGCTGGGGGTAATTTCATGAAGTTGCCTTATGATGAAGCTTGTGCTATTGTTGACGAGATAGCTGACACATCCTCCGCTTGGCAAAGTAGGGCCAAGTGCCACAGGGTGACCCCACGGTCACTCATTTGCACAAAGAACTACATGACCATGGACAGGCTATAGCAGAACTTATAACAACAATGAACCAATTAGCAAAGGCACAATTGCAACAAGTTCAGAATCTTTGCCAAGTAAATGCCATGGAGGGTGTCAACATGCTTGTGAACAATAGAAGACAAAGAGGTCAACAGAACCAAGGGAATTCGGATCAATTTGACAATAATTGTGGTGGATTCAAAGATGATTGTTATGATGGGAAGAATGAAGAGGTGCAATATGTGAACAATTATCAAGGCCAAAGAGGCAATTCTTCTAACCAACAACAACAATAGAGATCCCAGGGCAATTAGGGTAACCAACAGCAAGGCAACAATAATTGGAAAAATCAACAACAAGGGAAAAATAATTGAGGAAATCAAAATAACAATCGGAACAATCAGGGAAACTGGGGCAACAACAACAATTGGGGTGGAAACAACAACAATCAGGGTGGATGGAACAATAACCAAGGAAATCAGGCGCAAGGCTTTCAAAGGCCCCCAATGTACCAACAACCGAGCAACCCACCGCCTTTTCCATCCCAGGGTCCTAGTTCTTCCAACAATGAAATGGGGAGAATGGAAATGATGTTTGAACAGATGATGAAAAAGAATGCTGACTCCGATGCGCAATTGGCTTCTCACAACACTTCAATCAGAAATTTGGAGGTCCAGCTAGGCCAAATCTCACAGTCTTTGAATACTCGCCCTAAGGGGGCTCTACCGAGTGATACGGTAGTTAACCCAAAGGGTGGTAACAATCATGTTATGGCGGTAACTACTAGGAGTGGACGAGGTGCTGATGTGAATGCATCCAAACAAAAGCAAGTTTTGGGTGATGAAGTTGAGTTGCAAGAAGATGAAGTTCCTTTGGTGGTTGAGAATGTGGTTGATGAAAATGTGAATCAAGAAGTGAGGATTGATATTCAAGATGCCGAGGTGGAAACACAAAATGACGTGAACCCGTCTAGGGAACACGTAATAGACATGCCGGAGCCGGTTGTGCCAAAAGCCAAGGCACCCTTGCCTAGGCCACCTCCCCCTTATCCTCAGAGGCTAGCCAAGCAGAAAAATGAGAATCAGTTCAAAAAGTTCATTGACATGATGAAGAGCTTATCCATTAATGTGCCTTTGGTGGAGGCTTTAGAGCAAATGCCTGGCTATGCTAAATTCATGAAAGATTTGGTGACAAAGAAAAGATCCATGGACTGTGAAACTATCAAGATGACCCACCAAGTTAGTGCTATAGTACATTCAATGGCTCCGAAGTTGGAGGATCCCGGTGCTTTCACTATCCCTTGCACTATAGGAAGTGCAGACTTTGCTAAAGCTTTATGTGATCTAGGGGAAAGCATCAACTTGATGCCCTACTCAGTTTTCAAGACTTTGGGTATTGGGCCACCGAGGCCAACTTCTATGAGATTGCAAATGGCGGATAGATCAATGAAGAGACCATTAGGTATTGTTGACGATGTGCTTGTCCGGGTGGACAAATTTATCTTGCCAGCTGATTTTGTGATCTTGGATTGTGAGGTAGATTATGAGGTTCCGATCATATTGGGGAGACCTTTCCTTGCTACGGGGAAGGCTCTAGTAGATGTGGAAGCAGGGGAACTCACTTTCAGGGTGGGTGATGAAAAGGTCGTTTTTCATGTGTGCAAGTCAATGAAGCAGCCCAATTGTACAGAAGTGTGCTCATTTGTGGATCTTGTCACGGCTGTGATAATTGATGATACTAGTGCAATGATCAATGTGGAGGACCCTTTGGAGGCCGTATTGTTGAATCTTGATGTCAATGATGATGAGGGCCGAGTGGAGTGCGTGAATTCTTTACATGGAATGGGCTCTTATTCTTATGAGCCTAGGAAACTCTCTTTGGATCTTGAAAATAGAAAGACCCCTCCAACAAAGCCTTCAATTGAGGAACCTCCGGTGTTGGAGTTGAAGCCATTGCCTCCACACCTCAGGTATGAATTCTTAGGCCCTAATTCAACTTTACCAGTTATTCTTTCCTCTTGTCTTACTAACATGCAGGTAGATGCCACATTGGCGGTGCTCAAAAAGCGGAAGAAGGCAATTGGATGGACTTTAGCTGATATTCGGGGAATAAGCCCCGCATTCTGTATGCACAAGATTATTCTGGAAGATGATGCAAAACCCTCCTTGGAACATCAAAGGAGGCTGAACGAGGCAATGCAAGAAGTTGTGAAAAAGGAGGTGATCAAGTGGTTAGATGCCGGAGTGGTGTACCCTATCTCTGACAGCTCGTGGACTTCACCGGTGCAGTGTGTGCCAAAGAAGGGTGGTATGACCGTGGTGACCAATGCTAATAATGAACTTATTCCAACCCGGACAGTGACCGGATGGAGGGTGTGCATGGACTACCGCAAGCTGAACAAGGTGACCCGCAAGGATCACTTCCCATTGCCTTTCCTTGACCAGATGCTTGATCGTCTTGCTGGGCGTGCCTTCTATTGTTTCTTGGATGGATATTCGGGGTACAATCAAATTTTGATAGCTCCAGAGGATCAGGAGAAGACAACCTTTACTTGTCCATATGGCACCTTTGCTTTTTCTCGGATGCCCTTTGGGTTGTGCAATGCACCGGCAACATTCCAACGGTGTATGATGGCTATTTTCACCGATATGATGGAAGATATTTTGGAGGTGTTCATGGACGACTTCAGTGTTGTGGGTGATTCATTTGATGAATGTCTGAAAAATCTGGATAGAGTGTTGGCCCGGTGTGAAGACACCAATCTTGTGCTAAATTGGGAAAAATCCCACTTCATGGTTGAGAAGGGCATAGTGTTGGGTCATAAAATTCTAAAGAATGGTATTGAGGTTGACAAAGCCAAAATTGAGGTGATTTCAAGACTTCCTCCCCCCACTTCTGTCAAAGGGGTTAGAAGTTTCCTTGTGCATGCGGGGTTCTACCGGCGATTTATCAAGGACTTTTTGAAGGTAGTGAATCCTTTGTGCAAGCTGCTAGAAAAGGATGCCGAATTCGTGTTTGATGAGGGATGTATGCAAGCCTTTGAACTTCTGAAGCATAAGTTGACCATCACCCCGACCATTACCGCACCCAATTGGAGCTTGCCTTTCGAGCTCATGTGCGACGCGAGTGATGTTGCGGTTGGGGCAGTTTTGGGCCAAAGAGTGAACAAAATGTTTCATCCAGTGTACTATGCGAGCAAGATATTGAATGAGGCTCAACGAACTACAAGGTAACTGAGAAAGAGTTGCTGGCTATTGTGTTCGCAATGGAAAAATTTCGGCCATATCTTATGGGAGCCAAGGTCATAGTGCACACCGATCATGCATCTCTTAGGTACTTGATGACAAAGAAGGACTCCAAAGCTAGACTGATGCGATGGGTCTTATTACTTCAAGAGTTTGATTTGGAAATTGTGGACCGGAAAGGTAGTGAAAACCAAGTGGCAGATAACTTGTCCCGCTTGGAGGAGGAAGGAAGGCCGTGTGATGGCCTAGAGATCAATGATGCATTTCCCGATGAGCAACTACTTTCTGTGTCAATGAGTGATATGCCATGGTTTACGGATGTTGCTAATTTCCTTGTGACTGACATCATCCCGTGTGAGCTCTCTTCTAACCAAAGGAAGAAGCTCAAACGGGATAGTCTGGATTTCTGTTGGGATGAGCCGTACTTATTCAAGATTTGCACCGACGGAGTGATTCGAAGGTGTGTCCCTGAGGAGGAGCAATCGAGTATCTTAGAGGCTTGTCATTCCTCTCCCTATGGTGGCCATCATGGAGGGGCGAGGACAACTTCAAAAGTTCTGAGTTGTGGGTTTTATTGGCCAACTTTGTATAAAGATGCAAGTGATCTCGTAAAAAGGTGTGACCAATGTCAAAGAGCGGGCGGTATTTCGAAGAAAGATGAGATGCCTCTCAACACCATTCTAGAAGTGGATATCTTTGATGTGTGGGGTATTGATTTCATGGGCCCATTTGTAAGCTCGTGCGGAAACACCTACATTCTTGTAGCGGTTGATTATGTCTCAAAATGGGTCGAGGCCGTGGCTTTGCCCAACAATGAAGCTAGGAGTGTGGTTGCATTTCTAAAAAAGAGCATTTTTACAAGGTTTGGCACTCCTCGTGCAATCATAAGTGATGGAGGGTCGCATTTTTGCAATAGAGCTTTTGACACCTTGCTTGCTAAGTATGGTGTCAACCACAAAGTGTCTACTCCTTATCATCCTCAGGCGAGTGGCCAAGTTGAAGTCTCAAACAGGGAAATCAAGAGCATTCTGTCTAAAACGGTCAATGCAAATAGGACCGATTGGTCTAAGAAGTTGGATGATGCTCTATGGGCTTACCGAACTGCTTACAAGACTCCGATTGGTATGTCTCCGTACCGGTTGGTGTTTGGGAAAGCTTGCCATTTACCGGTTGAGTTAGAGCACAAGGCCATGTGGGCTTTGAAGAAATTGAACCTTGAATGGGATGTGGCAGCAAATCTCCGTGTTGAGCAACTCAATGAACTTGATGAATTCCGATTCCATGCCTACTCCAGTTCTTCCTTGTACAAGGACAAGATGAAGTACCTTCATGATAAATATGCTCGTGGCAAGGAGTTTAAAGTAGGTGATTTGGTGCTCTTGTTCAACTCTCGGTTACGGTTGTTTCCGGGAAAGCTAAAGTCAAAATGGAGCGGACCTTTTGAGGTGGTGTTTGTGACCCCGTTTGGTGCCCTTGATTTGAAGAACAAAAATGGGGAGATTTTCAGAGTTAATGGGCACAGGGTCAAGCACTACTTGGGAAAAATTGATGATAGTCATGTGGTGGCACTTCTTCATCTCAAATGATTGGATGGTAACATGCGTCGTGCCGCGACGTTAAATCAGGCGCTTCTTGGGAGGCAACCCATGTGTTTTTCTTTTCATTTTTCTTTGATTTTTATTCTAGTATAGGATTTATTTTTGGACTGACTGGTTGTGAGATGCTACAGGATTGTGTTAATGCAGTGCAGGGCAAACTGGAAAAATTGACAAGTCTCTGAAGTTTCAATGCGGACCGCGCTACATTTTGTGCGGCCGCAAAGAACGTAGTGCGGGGGCACAAAAACAAGTGCGGACCGCACTGAGGATGGATGAAAAAATAGCTCTCTAAAGTTTGCCACCGCGGCCGCATTCAATTTTGTGCGGTCCGCGGTGGACCACTGCGGCCGCATTGCAGTTTTGTGCGGACCGCAGTGGTTGCCTTCTCAAACTTGTATAACTCTGTGTGGTGCGGACCGCACTGCATTTTGTGCGGTCCGCATTGGGTTGGTAAGCTGGGCCCCAGGACTTTTTCTATAAATAGTACCTGAGGCCCTCCTTTTGAACTTTTCGATCCTTTTACTCTCAAAGCTCTAAAAATCACTGTTCATCTTCCTTCTTGCTCGTAATTAACTGCTAGTTTCGTTTATCTTCAGTACTTCTCACATCTGGTAACTTTAACTTCTTTTTAATTGTTTGATTTTGTTATTTTCTTCTATTTTTTTTGGTTTTTCTTGTTTCTTCTTCTTGCCTTTCCCGTATTTCTTTCGATTGTAGCTTAGGTTAGTTAATTTCTTGTTTAAGTTAGATTAGGTAGTTAATACATTGGGCAAACACTTAGGGACTCTTTATTAGTGTCAAATTGGACTAAAGTCGATTATCTTGAACCCTGAGTTAGTGCTGCTACTGGGCACTCAGTTCGGACCGCGGTGGAATTTGTGCGGTCCACGATGCCCCTGTACGGTCCGTGGTGGTATTTTGTGCGGACCGCATTGCTACATGTTCTGCAATCTGATCTTTGAGGACCGCGGCCGCACTACATTTTGTGCGGTCCGCATTGTCCTTGTGCGGTCGCACTACATTTTGTACGGTCCGCGGAGCAATTATTCAGAGAGTGGGTAGTCTGAACCCCACCTCTGTGCGGACCGCAATGGATTTTGTGCGGTCCGCATTGGCCTCTGTGTGGCCGCACTTCATTTTGTGCGGTCCGCACTGTTCAACAACTAAACTGTCTGCAACATAATTCTTTCACTGCAATCTTGAACTTCATTGTATATACTGAGACTAACAAAGCATGACTAAATTTGTTTGCAGACAATGGTAAAATCAAGAGGCCAGGGTGCTAAACAACCAGGCAGAGGAGAGTCTTCCTGGGGGAGGGGATGTGGAAAGATACAACTTACCCCCAAAGTTCGGGAAGCAATAAAAGCAACAAGGAAGGCGATTCGGGCCGCTGATAGAGCTGCTTCCCACTCCTCGGGAAGTGAGTATGAGCCTTCCAAGGAGTTGACTGATTCTGATTCTGCTTCGGAGTTTATGGATGATTTCCCGGGCAGTTTCAGGCTGACAGATGACCCCACTCTTCCAGCATCCCCCACTGCTCAGGCTTCAGTGCATGTATCTTCTGGGTCGTCTGAGGGCTCAGCTGAAGTAAGGATGAGTACTCCACCTCTCCCACAGCTTCATTATCCGGAGAGGGTGCAGTAGGAGAAGAAGAGGTAGTAGGAGAAGGGGGTGTACCTCATGTGGGAGGTGTTGCTGGAACTAGAAACCCGGAGGTGTGGCAAGATCGCTTTGTGAGTGAGAAGGCTTACCATAAGTTTAGAGAATGGTGGCATGTGAGGAAATTGATTCCGGAGAGAAGTTTTGTTGATAGAGACCTCTTGCCTCACAACCCCAATGTGAGGAGACAGTTTAGAGAGAGAGTGGGCTGGGAGTACTTCTTGAGCGACTGTGTGGATGCAAACGAGCACCTGGTCAAGGAATTCTACACCAATCCTGCCCACATCAAAAAGGGCACCAAAGTGACCAAGGTGCAAAATTTGACAGTGCTGTTTGATGGAAAAACAATAAATAACTACTTGGGCTTCGATGAGGAGGATGAGTGGCTGTACTTGGCAAAGATGGAATTAGGTGAGGAGGTACGTCCTTGGTTGGCACAGTATCTGGCAATCCCAGGTACCATCCCCGATTGGTTGAATGCGGGAGTGAAAATTTTAAGGAGAAGTTTGAATTTCGAGGCCAAGGGGTGGGAAACATTTGTGTGCAGTAGATTGGACCCCACTACTCATAACAACTCCCTCCCTCTTCACCGGGAAGTACTGGTAGCATCAATCATGGCGGGGTACCCGATTAACAACGGGAATGTGATGTCTCGGGTGATTACACAGGTAGTAAGTGAAGGTGACAGAAACTACCCCTTCCCCAGCTTCTTAACCATGTACTTCAGGAACCTCAAAGTTGAAAAGCGGCCATTTGATATCAAAGTGAAAACAAAGGCCCCATTCTCATGGTACATCATGTAGGGTGATGACAACCCAAAAGGCAAGAACTACAAGGGAACAGCCACTGCTCCAACTGGCCAGTCTGAAGAGCCAGTAGTGGTAGTGGCTCCTACTCAGCCTTCTTCCACCTCAGCGGACTTGCCCCCTGGTCCATCCAGTTCAGCAGTTCCAGACATACCCTCTACCCCGACCTACCCAGTGACTGCATAACGTCTGAGCCAGGCCCTTCTCAGTATCAACAATTGGATGACGACAGCTTCCTCTAAGTTGTCTGTCCTCACTACTACAGTAGCAGCTCAGTCGGCGCCCCCGCCTCCACAGGTCCCTTAGTCTATTGAGGACGCCCTCAAAGAGATTCTGGAAAACCAAAAGAAGATCCTTGATACTCAGAAGAAGTTTACGGAAGCTGTGGATTCTCATGGGAAAGCTCTCAAGGATCTTGCCAAGGAGGCCAAGAAGATGAGAAAGACTCGGGCTTCTAAGGAGTCCGTGAAGGAGTTAAGGGTTGAGGTTGACAGGTTGAAGGCAGATAACCTGCCTTTGGATTTATTGCTACACGACCCGGTACCAGCAGCCCATCCCCAGCCAGTGCAGTCAGAGAGGCCTCCCAAGAGGCAGAGGGTGATTCCCCGTGCAGAGAATGCAGTCATACAGTTGGAGGACCCACCGGAGGCTTCCTCCAGTCAGCCACAGGATGCAGCCCAGGAGCCTGTCCAGGTCCAGGCCCAGGTCCCAGCAGCAGAGCACCAGGTCATAGGGAACCAGTCTGAGGTTCCCGAGCATATTGAGGACCCTAGGACCACTCAGGATCCCATGCAGACAGGCGGGCCATAGGGAGTTTCTATATCCTTTTTCCCTTTATTTTTGGTGCTTATTTTGCTTAGTTGGCATTGAGGACAATGCCAGCTTTCATTTGAGGGGGTAGGCCCTACTTTGATTTGTTGGATGACTGTATATATTTGACAGATTTTTTGATTTCTTTATTTTATCTTTGGTATGTATATAATTTTTGTACTTCATTACATTTTGCGTACTTTTCACTTTGGGTCTGTATATAAAAGTCATGTTTCATTGTATATATTCACCCCCGTATTGGATATTCGATTAAATCCCCTCTTGTACATATTTATTCTTTTTTTTTTCGCATTTCTCTTTTCTGTAGCTTCTTATTTATGTTCGTAGATTCTTGTTTTGACCGTTTGCAATAAGCCTTTGGTTTTCTTAATGCCACGGTTCTTTCCAAAGGTGGAGTTTGTGTGACCCGGGTGGCTCTTCCCAATGATGGATGGCGTGACAACCTTCTTAAGGGTTGGAGTCCGTTTTTCTTTTTGATTTTTAGTAGTTAGTGGTAAGGGTGCCTCAAGCAAAGCTTCACTTGGGCCTAGCACATTTGCCTTTGATCTTACGGTCAAAAACAAATCGTTATGTATGGGATGGTGAAAGTTGTGACCTTGAAACTCTTGTGTTGGCCGATAATCATCAAGTGGTTTTTCGGGACCATTGTGTGCTCAAATCTTATCTAAGTTCGTTGTGGGCCCCCGTCTCTATGTCTTTAGCAATCCCATAGCTTGTGTGGTGAGAAATTGCATTGCAAGTCCAAGTCCCGAGCCATTGATCTAGAACTTGCCCTGAATGTTTGTTGAAGCGAAATCCTAAGTGAATTATGACTTGAGAAATGATTATAGGCTCTTCTTGATCCAAATGATAGATTGAACACTTCCATAGCCTAATAAAATCCCTAGTCAACCCTTTTGAGCATTAGACCTTTTTCCTTCAAGAACCATGATACAAGCCTTTACCCGTTCTAAAAGATACCCCTTCTTGGTACCCGATCTTTCCTTAGCACATGGCAAAAGTATAAGTTTGGGGGGAGAGACGAGGATGGAAACAAAGTGGTAAAAAGGTATAAAATAAAGAAAAGGAAAGGCAATGGAAAAGAAAGAAAAGCAAAAAGACAAAAAGAATACTCAATGTAGAAATGAAAAAAAAAGGGATTCAAGAAAAGCAAAGAATGAAAGGTGTGGAAAATTGAGAAAGGAGAAAAGATTTGAAATGTATAAGAAAGAGTGACAGTGTGTCTCTCTAACCCCTCAGAAAGAAGTGAAATGACTCAAAAAGTCAAGGGAATGTGTGCCAAAATGAAACAAAAGAAGTGCTTAAGTAAGATGGAACCTACTTAGACCAAACATTGCCTACCCGGAACCAAAAGCCTTCACTATGTCTCCACAAAGCCCTATATGATCTCTAGTTGAATGAAGCTTACATTAGTGGTGACTCACATAAGGGGCAAGCATATGGTACTTAGAGCCGGACTTGTGACGTTTCTTTGAGAGAGATGAGTGAATTTCCATTAACCCCGTTCTGAGTGCCACTATTCTAAAGGTGAGGTTTGCTTAGGGAGAGCTGAGGATGTGTGAGTTTGGGTTCCACAATGACCAAAGTAATAGAAAGAGTTCTTTGATGTGTTGAGTCAACTCTTGATGCTCAAGTGTCGCACTTAATCCATGGTGTTTAAAAGAGTAAATGTGTTAATGATTCATTTGTATTGAGGGCAATTGTTAGTCCCAATTGATGCTAGATGAGGTCACTTTAGGACAGCTGAATTTTCTTGGATTTTCCCTTAATGGGTGGGTCTTATTTTGTTACAAGCAAAAGCTTAAGTTTGGGGGAGTTGATAATTAGGAATTATGATGCATTTTACCCTCCTTCATGCTTGGTTTTTTATTAGAAATGTGTACAAAATAGTCCCAAAAGGCTCACAAGTTGTGCTTGATTGCAGGTTTGATCAACAAGGTGGCAAGATGCCAAGACACCAGCTCAAAATGGAGTGAAACTTGCACAAGTACCAAAACAAGGCAAAGCTCAGTTAAACAGGACCAATGCGGCCGCATACCATTCTGTGCGGTCCGCACAAGTGAAGTTCAGAGAGTGTGCATCTCAGGCCAAAAAGGCAATGCGGCCGCAAAGGACTTTCTACGGTCCGTATTGGAGTCACTGCGGCCGCACTCGATTTAGTGCGGTCCGCAGAGCCAAGGTTCAGAGAGATGCCTGTTTGAAAATTGAAGCCCAATGCGGTCCGCGCTCCATTTCATGCGGACCGCACTAGAAGCCATCGCGGCCGCACTAGACTTTCTGCGGTCCGTGTTGCCCAAGTCCAGAGAGCTAGATATTCAAGTCAAGAGCCTTAGTGCGGCCGTACTTGATTTTGTGCGGTCCGCACTAGCCCCGCAGGGGTATTTTTGTCCGAGATTTTTAGCCTAGTATAAATAGATTCTTTTTCGATTTTTAGGTTATCAAATAGTTTTGTACGTAGAGCTGCGCTCGTGACTTCATTTCTTTTGCTATTTTGAGTAATTTTAGCTTAATTTCACCATTGAATCTTCAAGTTCTATTTAGTAATTAATTATTATGAGTTTATCTTCATCTATTTTTTTGTTTTTCTCTTTAATTGTGAGTAGCTAGACCCATCAACTAGGGTTGTGGCTCCACCCTAGTGTGGGTAATTGATGGGTCTTGTATTTTAGGGCTTGATTGACTATGGGTGTTTGATATTTGGGCTAATTTCATGCGTAGTTGTTGAATTAGTAGTTGCAAACACTAGTTTGTGTTTAGTTGACTTTGGCTCTTCTTGAGAAAGAGAGTCTAAGTCTCTGAAATTGGTCCAACAAGGAATTGGGGCGTACTCAAGAGATTGATAGCCTCAATTAAAGGGTTAAATCGAGAGATCGTAATACCCGACTTGAACCTTAATTGCTTGTGCAAATTTGCATACCCAATTGGTCTTGAGAAAGTCAATTCGGGCAAAATCACTCGAACTATCGAGAGGTATAGAGTGAGTAGAATCGAGTAATGGTTATATCGTACTCCCCAAATGTGACAATCTAGCTTTAGACTCAAGAATCCGTCAATTGACCACCTAGGCGAAAGTCACTACCCTAGTGCCTTTTAATCATTTGAACAACTCGCAATAGTTTAACCCTAGCTTATTTTAGTTTAATTGAGCATTTTAGTTTTATAAAATTAGAATCATAATCAAAACCAAAAATGCGTAGAAGTGCAATTTGGAGAAAATACACAACTCCACTTTAGATAGACACCCAACTCCAATATCTAGCTCCCTGTGGAAACCGATCCCGACCTTAATCGGGTAAAAGCTGCTTCGACCTCTCTCGCTACTCAATAGTAGTGCAGGGTTGGCTTCGATCACTAGGCAACGATTACTACCTTAGAAAGATCTTTTTCATAGACAACTACCTAAGAATCATCAACCATGGACCTTGGTTTATTGGCTCACAGTACCTTACATTCAGGAAATGGACACCAAAATTTAACCCAAAGAAAACAACATCAATTTTTTCACCATCTGGATAAGACTTCAAGAACTACCCACAGAATACTACGACCTTGATATACTGAAAAAAAATAGGCCAAATGATTGGAGATGTTTTAAAGATTGTCAGCTGCACAACCAGGGGACGACTTGCAAGGCTATGTATCCTGGGGCCACTAGAGAAAACTCTACCAAGAAATGTCATGATTGGAAAATATCTACAGGATATTTACTATGAAGACAACAACCTACTGTGCACAATATGAGAATTCCTGGGACACAACCTTTATCAATGCCCAAACAAGGCAACAACTTCTGCAATGCCTAAGGAAAGCGACGGACCAGAAAGAGCACCTGAACAGTGGAAGATGGTGACATACTCCAACAATAGGTACACCACTCCAACTTCGCTCCCAAAAATTATAGAAAAAAGAAAAAGAAAAAGAAAACTCAGAAAAATAAAAAGATGAAGAAAAAACAATAATACCATTAACGGAAAAAAGGATTGGAAAAGTCAAACAAAAATTACTATCAAAAGAACTTATGGTAAAAATAAAAATAAAAAAAGGAAATTAACTTAGGAAATGACACTACTATCATGACACCTACTACAGCACCACCTATAAACTCATCCACACCTACAAACACCCCAAACTTGGGGGAAAAGGCTTCTGTTCCCTATTCCACCTCTAAAATATCCCAAGAGTCAACTATCCCTACATAAAAAACAAATTCACAGTCCTTAGCCAACTGGACTTAGGACATAAACTACCGAAACTGAAGAAAGAGAAAACTGACACAAAAATCACACCACCAGCTCCTTCATCTCCCGGCTACAATCAAAACCAAAAAAACAACTTATTTCTATATTCAGCCCAAACACCTAACTGCCCACCACCTGTCCACAAATAAAAGCCACCTTTACTGCTACTACCTCTACTACGCCCTCGAAAATACTGACTGAAGCAAACAACAATAATACCAAAAAAGGAACACCTAAAAGTACTCAAGGACAAAAATACAACACCCCATGCGGCAAAAATAACCCATCCGCTCATATTAAAAATGAAAACACCACTAATACCCATCCTAAAAAGACTACTCTGCATGAAATCATATCCACCTATGAAGCCTATTCCCTCCCTACTACCCACCCTCACCCCATCACCGACGCCACTGCAAAAAACTCTCACATCAATCACTCACCAAATCCCCTCCCATTAGTCAAACCATCCACAAAACCCATAAGCCCAAGCAACACACCCCCTCTCGAACCAGCCAATTTATCTCCTCCCAATAACTCCCTCCGACAGCACCAGTCTCCATTTTACCTCAACCACAACATGTATCGCCAAAACCACCAACATCCCCACCAGCGCTATCGCCACTAGTACCCACCGCATATGAGGGAGATCCACCAACACCCCCTATATCAACACAATCATTTTCAAGCACACTACTACATTCAAACAATAGTAGTCCCAGTAATGCAGTGCCTATACTACACCACCCACCTCCGACCCCTTGGTTGGGTGTAGTAGGCTTACAACAACATGCATAGTTCTTCCTAGAGAACACACAAGACCTAGTCGACCAACTACTGGATTGGGGACCCACAAAGCAGTAAGAATGGAAACCTTGCAGAACATGGAGATGGTAAACCACCTCACAGAAGCCACTCAACTATAGCAACAAATGCAAAGGGCATACTAGTAACCTTAGGTGCAGCAACAATTACAGGTGTAAATCACCATGGAAGCCTAGGAGGAACAACACATTCCTACACCCCCACCAAAAACTTGGTTGCTCTTATCACCGAACATGGAGGAGTTCCAGTTATGCGAGAACCTAGACATTGCAGTGGAGGCACCACCAGTGGAGGCAACAACAATGGAGATAACAGTAGAGCCATTATCCCCTTTGAATTCGGAAGCAGACATAATCAACCTAATGAACAACCAAGGAGTGCAGGCACCAAACATCCTAGATCAAATGTTGCAACACATCACTCTACGGGAGTCACTGTCAATAACACTTCACGAAAACAGAGAAAAATGATATTTCATCACAGTTCCAAAAAATGCGCTTCGCATAGTAGTGAACATCCATACCTACCCCTTCTCGATACTCCACAAATATGCAGTTCTAATTCTCCCCACACTGACGGAGGAAGACTTGACATTGCCGACACCCAATGGAGAGGATCACCCGCTAGTTGCACACCTGTGCATATCACTGCTCTGGGTGGGGGAGCTCACGTATAACAAATGAACCCAAAACGAGGATACTTTTTTGGAACTGCAGAGGCTATGACAACCAAGAATTCAGGAGCAACTTCAAAGACCTTGTGGACTGGAACAATCCCTCTATCATCTACCTCACTGAAACACACATGCAAAGCCACTACGATCTCATGGAATTTATTGGTTTTACTGATCTATTTGAAATTAGTGCAGATGGCTAATCTGGTGGAGCTATCCTAATGTGGAAGCATGACGAATTAGAGATGGACCCAGTAGCTGTGACAGACTAGGAAATCCGTGCAAACATACAGGTCAGTAGTAACTCAAAACCTTGGTTGCTCTCCTTCGTTTGTGCCAGCACCTTACTAGCAAATAAAAAGTCCTATGGAGTAATTTGGAGATTGTAGCGAAAAACAATATCTGTCTGTGGCTACTATGTGGAGACTTTAATGAAGTCGCAGCCGCCTTCGAGAAGTTCGGCGGAAGGCCCATAAATAGTAGTAGAAGTACTTCTTTTCTTAACTGTCTTGACAATATTGACATGATTGACTTGGGTTTTATGGGCCCACGTTTCACATTGACAAATAAAAAGAAAAAGAAGACAGCATTAAATTTGTGAGCAGCTAGACAGATTTCTTGGGAATTCTAACTGGGTAGAACTATTCCCTGACGCGACTGTCACACACTTACCCCATACATATTCGGATCACTGCCCACTAATGCTAAATCTGACAAAAACTATTAATAAACCTGCACCTGTTTTTCTCTTTGAAACAATGTGGCTCAGTCACCCACTTTTCCCAAATATTGTTAAACAACACTAGAACAATAATAAAAATTACACAAATGCTATTACATGTTTTACAGAACACGTGGAAGAATGTAATAGGTCCACTTTTGAGAATACCTTTAAAAAAAGACTCTTTTTAGCGCGTATACGGGGGATCCAGAACGTGGACCCACAACATAAGACCAACTTCCACACTACTCTTGAGGACAACCTTTTTCATCATTATAACTTTATCCTTCAAAAGAACACGATTTCTGGAAGCTAAAATCAAGAGTACAATGGATAACTAACGGGGATGCAATAAAAAATTCTTCCACCTCTCAGCTATCTAGAGAAGTAGAAAAAATAGAATACTTGGACTTAACGACACTGTTGGGAACTTGACTTTTAACACTAAAGGAATTAATTACATTATTATAAAGCACTTCTTAAACATCTACACTACTGACATGGAATCTTGTACATATGTCACGATCCGGATTTTCCACCCTCGGGAGTCGTGATAGCGCCTACTCGTAGAAGCTAGGCAAGCCACGAAATATAAAAATTCTTAACTCTTTCATCTTAATCCTTTTTAACAACTTGAGTTAGCAGGTAATCAACATATTAAAATTTACGATAAATAGAAATAAGCGGAAGACTTAAGCAACTAAAAATAACCAAGCCAGTACTACAATGCCAATATACTCCTCTACCCGGAATCTAGTGTCACAATATTCACGGACGGACTAAGATTACTACAACAAATGTCTGAAAGAAATACAATCGGTCTCAAAATCTAATGAAAACAAAGTACGTAATGAGATAGAAGAGAATATCGGGTCTGCGGACGCCTGCAGGACTACCTCGAGATCTCTGGATGGACTGAAGGTTGGCTCCCCAAGTGCTATTGTCCAAATGCTGCTCCGGTATCTGCACATAGTGCACAGTGTAGCATCAGCACAACCGACCCCATGTGCTGGTAAGTGCCTGGCCTAACCCCTGCGAGGTAGTGACGAGGCTAGGACCAGACTCCAGATAAACCTGTGCAGTTATATAATATACAGCGGAAAATAAACAGGAATAAACAATTTAGATGGGAGGGGGTACATGCTACGGGGAAAAATGTCAATCCAGCAGGAACTTAAGAGAAATATGTGAGAACAACTCAGAATCTACAACAAAACAATAATAATAATGTTGCGGCGTGCAACCCGATCCAATATAATATTTGTTACGGCGCGCAACCCTATCCAATATAACATTTGTTGCGGCGTGCAACCCGTTCCATATTTAGTTATTGTTGCGGCGTGCAACCCGATCCATATTTAATATCGTTGCGGCGTGCAACCCGATCCATATATAGTTTTGTTGCGGCGTGCAACTCGATCCATATATAGTATTGTTGCGGCGTGCAACCCGATCCATATTTAATATCGTTGCGGCGTGCAACCCGATCCATATATTCATATATCTTTAGCAACAACCATACCAAGAGTCCCAGCAAGGGATCAACAATAAACTACACTATCCCGGCAAGGGATTCAACAGTAAAAGTAAATACGTCCCGGCAAGGGGAATCAGCTATAACCAATCTTAACTCAACTTCTATTCATCTCAGCTAACACCAATATTCAATCATAGGTAATTTCCACGAAAACAAACTTAATCCTTGCTCAATATCGAGAATCATCAATTAAAGCATCCGTAGTATCATTAAGAACACAACAAATTTCAATTTAAGACTCACGGTCATGCTCGACTCCAACGTATAGATACTCGTCACCATGCCTATACGTCGTACTCAACAAGAAGAAAATAGCAAATAGGACACAACTCCTAATACCTCAAGCTAAGGTTAGACCAAACACTTACCTCGAACTTCCACGGCCAACTCAATCCTCAAACACCGCCTTTCCTTTCGAATTCGGCTCCAAATCAATTGTATCTATACATAATAGACTTAATAACATCAATATATGCTAAACAATCCAATCCCAATACTTAATTATAGCTTTCTAATCATTCTTCCCAAAAAGTCAAAAATTGACCCCGGGCCCGCTTGGTCAAAACACGAGGTTCGAACCAACACCCGATCATCCATTAACCCACGAGCCCGAATATATAATTAGCTCCAAAATTCGATCCCAAAACGAGGTCTAAATCAAAAATAATCAAAAAGCCCTAACTCTACCCAAATCCCTATTTTTCTACCATTAAGAACATGATTTAAGCCTAGAAATCTAATGGGTGTTAATGGAAATTGAAGAAAAAGAGTCTAAGATTACATACCTATAAATTGATGGTGAAATCCCCTTTCAAAAATCGCCCAATTTGGAGTTTAGATGAGGAAGTTACGAGTTTTGGTGAAAATCCCGTAATGGCTACTATTCTGGTCTTTTAAAATAACTGGGCGAAATTGGTCATCGCGTTCGTGATGAGTTAGGTCTGGCAGACCTTCACGTTTGCGGAAGATGGCTCGCGTTCGCGGAGTTTTGGCTCCTCAAGCCTACGCGTTCGCGGGCCAGTGGCCGCGTTCGCGATGCACAAAATGGTGACCCCTCCCCAGGCCTTAACCTTACGCGTTCGCGAGAGAATGGACGCGTTCGCGAAGGGTCTTCCCCCCTCAGCCTCGCATTCGCGTCTCAAGCTTCGCGTTCGCGAAGAAGAAATTTGCACCTGGGAGATTTGCCTTACGCATTCGCGAGTGTGCCCACGCGAACGCGAAGAGTAAAATCCCTGGGTACTGAACAACAAAGACCTGCAACTTTTTGAGTTCCAAAAACCTTCGGAAACACATCTGAAACACACCCGAGCCCTCGGGGCTCAAAACCAAACATACGTACCAACTCAACAACATCATACGAACTGAACCGTGCGATCAAATCGCCAAAATAATATCATAAACATCGAATTAAACATCCAAATCAAAGAATTATTTCAAAACTTCTTAAACATTAACTTTTGCATTTTAGGTCCGAATCACATCAAACGGATTCCGTTTCTTACCAAACTTCACAGAATTATCTTAAACCACACATAAGACCTGTATCGGGCGCCGGAACTAGAATATGGGCCCGATACCAACATGTTCTGATAAAAATTCATTTCCAAATCCTTTAAATAATTTCAGAAAAAAATTTTCTTTAAAAATTCATTTCTCGGGCTTAGGACCTCGGAATTCGATTCCGGGCATACGCCCAAGTCCCATAATTTCCTACGGACCCTCCGGGACCGTCACATCACGGGTCCGGGTCCGTTTACCCAAAACATTGACCGAAGTCAAATTAATTCATTTTATATTCAAAATTTATCATTTTTCACAGATTTTCTCATTTAAGCTTTCCGGCTACGCGTCCGGACTACGCACGCAAATTGAGACAATGCTAAAAGAGGTTTTTAAGGCCTCGGAATACAGAATTCATTTTAAAAACAAGTGATGACCTTTTGGGTCATCACAACATATTTTACTCAAATTAACCCAAGCAACCTAAATACCCTTTCAGAGCCGGACAAAAAAACTCTCACTAGGCCTCTTGCACTAACTGAAATTACCAAAGCTATTAATAGTTTTAAACCTCTTAAGGCTCCTGGTCCGGATGGTATCCACCCAATTTTTTTCCAAAAATACTGGACGGACACATAAGCAGCTATAACCCATACTTGTACTCAAGCTTTTAATACTCTATATATACCCCCTGACTTAAATAAGACCTATGTCACTCTCATTCCCATGGTAAAACACCCCTAAAATATCTTCCAATATAGACCCATAAGTCTTGTAACACTATTTACAAAACTATAACAAAAATTATCGTAAATCGTATTCGCCCTTTACTTAACAATATTATCGGTCCTAATCAATGTGGTTTTATTCCAGGAAGAAGAGCATCTGACAATGCAATAATTTTCCAAGAAGCAATTCACTCATTCAAGAATTGTAGGGGTCGGACTGGAAAAATGATGCTAAAAATTGACCTCGAAAAGACTTTTGACCGACGTGAATGGTCCTTCGTCAGAAGCTCACTGAATGCTCTACATTTCCCACAAGACCTAATCACGCTTATTATGAATTGTATAACCACCACTACAACCTCAATCATTGTCAATGGCAAGCCTACTGATTTTTTTGAACCGTCAAGAGGCATCCATCAAGGGGACCCGCTATCTCCTTACCTCTTCATCATCTGCATGCAATCGCTAACACGATGCATTGACCACCAAGTGGATATCTTGAATTGAAAACCTATTAAAATAAGTCACAATGGGCTAGACATATCCACCTCCTTTTTGCAGATGACCTAATCCTATTTGCTGAGGCTGACAACTCTAGCGCAACCTCTATCATTAACATATTCAACTTCATTGCCCACCAATCCGGCCAAAGAATAAATTTTTTAAAA
The DNA here is from genome assembly GCF_001879085.1 of Nicotiana attenuata. Lineage (NCBI taxonomy): Eukaryota > Viridiplantae > Streptophyta > Magnoliopsida > Solanales > Solanaceae > Nicotiana > Nicotiana attenuata. The sequence continues at coordinate 316,630 of NW_017670971.1, read as the reverse complement.
TTAAAAATCATTTTTTCATCCAATGTACCACCTACAGAACAAGGAACACTAAACATTAAGATAAAAACAAATGTAGGTAAGTATCTAGGTTTCCAATCACTAACATGCAACCAAAAAGCTCTGATTATCAATTCATTTTGGACAGGATGAATACAAAGCTAAAAGGTTGGAAAGCCAATCTATTGAGCCTATCTGGCAAAGTAACCCTTATACAATCGACCCTATCAACAATACCTACACACTCCATGCAAATAAACCTTCTACCAGCTAAGATTAGAAATAATATTGATCGCATACGGTGCAACTTTGGGGGTCGACAACAGAAAAACGAAAAGTTCATCACATCAATTAGAATACAGTAGCTTCCCCTAAAAAAGAGGGTGGTCTGGGACTATATAAAGCAACAGAAAAGAATATTGCACTCCTTTCTAACCTGCTATGGAGATCACACACAAACCCTGAAACCCTTTGGTAAAAAATTCTTAAAGCAAAATATACCAACACCTAAAGAAGAAATCACACGGTTTTCAAAAATAACGACTCTTACATCTGAAAAAATGCTGCCAAAACATACTCTTTCTTCTCCAAAGGCATAGCCTGGAACATTAGAAACGGGACAAAAGTATGCCTTTGGGAAGATAGGCGGGTTACAGGTAGCCACACACTATGGGAATTAATTGAGGGACCATTCAACAAGGAAGATTTTACTAAAACAGTCAACAATATCATTACCAATAATATCTGGAATCTAGACGCACTAACATATGACCTACCAAATCCGATCTCTGACATCATACAACAAACTTACATCCCTTTCTCTGAGCATCTAAATGACTCATTCTTCTGGAAAGAAACAGAGGATGGGAACTTCACAATGAAATCAGCTTACAATCTCTTCACTAGACTAACAGGGACTACCAGGCAATACGAGCCTTTTCAATATTTCTGGCTATGGAAAGCACATTGCCATAACAAACTAAAAATCTTCCTTTGGCTGCTACTATACCAAAGACTACCGACTGCGGCTGTTCTTTACCAAAGAAATATAATAGAAAATAACTCTTGCAAACACTGTGGAACGGGAAAAATACATACCACCTCCTCTTTCAATGTCCCATCAACAGCACCATATGGGGAGAACTAAACATTACTCCACCAATACTTTCAAACCATCTTGACTGGATAAAAGAAAGTTGTACTTCTGATGCGAACACCTTCCTACCAAACAATCTTTCCATACCTTTGGCAATAATAACCCCTATTATGCTTTGGCATATTTAGCTAAACTGCAACCACAACCTTTTCAATAATGACTCCCACCACATTGATACCAGGAAAACAATTATGTACGCAATGGAATATCTCTGACTCACAAATCAGAACTTCAAACACCTAATATTGACCACAATTCTAATAAAATGGAACCCCCACCACACAACATCTATAAACTCAATATAGATGGAGCACGCCAAAAAAACTCCGACAAATGAGGAGCAGGAGGAATCATCAGAGATTCCTAAGGTCAATGAATTGATGGATTCTCTTACCATACAATGGCCTCATCACCCATCCAAGCTGAAATCATCGCCCTACTGAAACGATTGGAACTTGCGTTCAGAAAAAATCAAATACCACTTACAGTGGAAACAGATTGCCAGGTATTGCTACAACTACTACATGACAATTCCCACACTAAAGCTAATGCTAATCTTCTCCATGATTGCAGGTTCCTGTTAAAAGCACTGGATCAACCGGAAGTTAGGCATGTCTACCGTGAAGGAAACCAAGTGGCACACACACTAGTGAAGTTTGGGAGCAACTGTAACTCACATACTAATGCCTAGTGTGGCGAACTCTTCTGGAGTGAACCACCTTTATTTGCTTTTTCTACTTTTCGTAAAGACAAATTAGGGACTGCTTCGATAAGATCAGTTCGGCACTGTAATAACTCTCTTTTAAGTTTAATGCTTAATCTAAAATCAGCGCCCCCGGACGCCTTTATAAAAAAAAGTTTCTATTTATCTTTTCACTTAGAACGTTGCCTTTTTTCTTATATATGCACCTTTCACCTTCCTTTTATTTGCTGTTAGTTGTCCATTATTCTCATTCTTATAAGACACATTCATTACAATTACAATTAATAGATTTAATATTCTTTCTATTACGGTTACCCACTATACATTACACCTTTTATTCCTATTATTACTCAATGTAAGTTACTAAATTAGTGTAAATACTAAAGCACATATTCTCCAGCGGACACATTTCTCCCCTTCTTCTTCATTAATCATTCCACTCCTTTCTATTTGAAACTCTTGTACATAGAGTTTCTATCAATTTTCTTTTGCCTTTTCCCCCTAATGTTGTTACTTTTGCCACAATTATTTACTATTTCGTACGATATTTTTCTACTGTTTGCATATGCATACAAATCATATTAATTCTTATGAGATAACAAAAATAATCACATTATCTTCCTTTGTTTTATGACTAAGCATCTTTTGAGCTCTGTTTTTCTTAACTTCTTTCTGTTAATTGATAGAGGAAGTGATAGGTTCATCGTAATGGTAAATTAATCAAGAGAGAAAGTGACTTTTAAATTTTTTCACAAGATTAGTAAGAGGAGAAAGGGAAGTTAATTTAATTATCTAATAAAGGGTAGTAGTTTTGAATATCTGGAGGCATTGAAGGGTATGATCATCAAAAGAAAAGGAAGGAAGAGAAAAAGAGAAAAAAATGTGTATGATGGTTTACAACTTATGGTATATTTCGTTAAATATTTAAATTTCTAATTTTTCTTCTAAGAACAAAGTTATATGCATGACTTAAAGACAAAGATAATTAGAATGTAAATCCTTTAAAGGCGATCTAGGCTATCATATTTGAATGAAAAGAGTAATTACTCTAAAATAGCAACTAGCGCCACTTGGGTGCATGATGATAGGCTATAATTGCATATTTTAGTCGCTTATTACACTCGAATTTACTGCACTTTAATTGAGTTTGCGCTTTAATCGCTAGTGTTTTGCACTAATTGTGTGTTTTATGCCTTGTAGGTGTGATTCCGAGCTATATAGATGTTATGGAATGAATTTAAGTGATTTGAAGCTTTGAAGTCTGAGTAAAAGCTCAAGGAATTAAGCCGGGATCGTTTTCGGGGGTCAAATTTGATAATTAAGTACGAACGAAGACTTGAGGAGGCATATTGCGTACTGTCTAGTAAAATAAACATAACTTTTTGCTCAGAAGTCCATTTGGGCTCCACAATATATTGTTGGAAAGCTAACTCAAAGAGCTACAACTTTCATGTTTTCGTTTTTCCAAATTCCAAACGTAACAGGGTGAAAAACCGCGGTTCCACCGAGACCGCGGCAGAACCGCGGCAGAGTATACTCGCGGACAACTGAAGAATCAGAGAGTATGTTTGGCCGCGGTTTGACCACGACTGCGGTGGGACCGCGGCAGGAAGCAAAAATTTTAGGGACTAAAGTGCAAAACATGGGATTTTAAGTCCTAAACCCTATATTAAACAAAGGAGGCCGGCCAAGAACAAGGGGAGGACATATTTTGGACACAAATTAGACCTAAGGAGGCAGGAGACACTACTTTAGGGTTAGACAACACCCTTGGAGGCAAGAACATATTGGGAGCAAGGCGGAGAATTCTTCTACGAGTTTTTTCCTTCCTCTTCCTATTTTTCATTGTTGGTTATGACTTTTAGTATTGTAGTTTTACATACTATTATGAATAGCTAATTTGTTATCTAGAGTTTGAAAGAACCTTTTGTAGGATAAATTCTTGTTATCTTTTTATATAATTGAGCCATAGCTTTTCTCTATTTGTTCAACTACGTTTATATTGTGGTTGGTTGAAGAGCTCTCAATTAGCTGTGCCTATTTAGTATGTATAACTCGGGAGAGAGTGCATATTTAGGTAATTGTTGAACAACACCACTCCCAGAGTATATGAGGGATCAATAACCGAGGGTTTAAAGGCGGGATTAGGGATAACGAAGCCTTGGGTGCGATCTGAAGTGAGCTGTATTAAAAGCCAGCTAGCGTAGCTCGGGAGAGTGCGTCTAGTAAATTGTCGTAATTACTCGGGAGAGATTTACGGTAATATGAGTGCTCATGATCGGTAGAGAATACTTAGGCGAAATTATAGAAGACATAGCGGGAAGGATTCCGACAATTGGGAAAATCATAACTCTAGACCTCCTTAATCTTTTCTCTAACCCTCAGTATCGTTAGTTGTTAATTTACTATTTTAATTTGTTAGTTAATTAGTTAAACACAAGAATCTTAATATCTATAAGTTAGGAATTGTTCAAGCTTGTCTTCTTGGTGATAGTGAACAGCTGTAGCTAAACCTTAGTTCTCTGTGGGATTCGACTCCGGACTTGTAAACCGGATTATATTTGCAACGACCGCATTGTCCTTTTTATAAGGCATAGTTGGGCGTGATCAAATTTTGGCGCCGTTGCCGGGGAACTAACGGTGTAGTTGTAGGTGTACATATTGCTAGGTTTCAAGTTTGAACTTTTATTTTATTATTTGATTTTTTTTATTTTTTTAGTTTTATTTGTTTATTTGAGAAACATGACATCATGGAATTATGAGAATTTTGTTGTTGGTAATTCTACTTTTGATCCTCCTTATGCATATTGTGAAGGAAACCACCCAGGGCAAAATTATCAAAATATTCCTGAGAGCGAGTTTTGTGCACCAACTCAATCTTATGTGTGGAATGTGTGTGATATGTGTGGTGGTCAAGATGGTCACTTTCACGGTTGTGCTTATATTTCTTACCTTCCCCCAACCCCTTACTTTGATGGTTCTTCTTTTTCTGGTGAAGTTAATAGGAACAAAGAACCTAGGGAAGCTGACCTAAAGAAGCTCGAAGATATGTTAAAGTGCATTTTGGAACAACAGAGTAAATTACTACTGCGGATAGAAAGGCAGGAGGAAACTATTCACAACTTGAAAGTTCACATGAGTCAACTGGTTGAAGTTTTTAATGCTCAACAAGCCAATATTGTGAATAGTATCCAAGAAGAGCGTGAATTAGATACAGAAATTGATGAGCTAGAGGAGGAGGCTAGAGTAGAACACCAACAATCAATCACACTAGATTTTGAGGATGTCGATGTTGTAGAAGAGATACTAGAGTCAACCAAGGATATTGAGGATACATATTTAGTTGACTCTATTGTCATTAGTGTTGAGAATGTAGATAGTCCCAATGTTCATGTAGTTGAGCGCATTGGTCCTCACTCCAAGCATTTTTCCACATTGTGTTTAGATGATGATATGGAAATAGAGTCGTCCGAGCCATTTGAGGAGTCAAGGAATGAGGAACAAAGTGCTTACATTCTGGAATTCTTCTTGCCAGAAAGTCGGGATTACACACCTCATATAAAGGCCAAGAAGTGCAGAATACTACATTATTTTATTGGGCCAGTCAGATTCGTTCCACCACCCCAGGAGCATGATCATAGAGCAGAATCAAAACTTGGGGTCCGATTCATAAGTTCAAAGTGGAGGCAGAAAGTGATTCACGTCGTGCCGCGACGTTAAATCAAGCGCTTGTTGGGAGGCAACCCAGCTTTATTGCTTTCTTTTATTTATTTTTTTTTTTTTTTTAATTGTATTATTTTTGTAGTGTCAATTTTTTTATTTTCTAGGAGCATGGAAAGCAAAGGTATTGGAAGGATGCATCAGCAAACCAAATGGTTGGAACTAAGTGTGAGGTACCCACACGAAGGACCAAGCTTGGGAGAAGTCTGAGTACCCCATGAACTGCTAGTGCTTCGGCCTTTGGCCTACCAGGGAGTTTCTTTTACCCTCTTGTATGTATGGGTGTGCATTGGGGACAATGCACAATTTTAAGTGTGGGGTGAGGAGATTGTCTGGGTGATTTTTCATGCTACTTTAGCTGTGTTTTTTTTTTTAAAAGATTGGACTTTTCCTGATGACGGATCTTCTAGACAGTTTTCTTGAGGGAAGTAAGTCTAAAGAAAATACCAAAAAGATTTTTTGTTTTGTTAGGTAGTGTAGCAATTACCCCTTGGTTTTTCTTTAAACCACGGTTCTTTTCCAAGGGTTTTATTTGAACCGGGTGTAGTTAGTTTTTTTTTTGGGAATAGGAGCCATTGTGTTTTGTTTTGAAATGAAGCAATATCTCTTGACTTTGTTATGCCTTGAGAATAGTGAGTACTTTGGCTGTGACGCTTAGGCTCAGTTTTTGACTCTTGTATAAGTACCTTAAATTGTATGATCTTAAATTTGCTTAACTGCTCTGACTAGGGTGTCTTGATGAATCCAATCCTGAGTGAGTTATGTGCCATGTGTGTGTAAGGTTTTGTGATATTCTGTGCATTGCATTTGATGCCTAGAACTTGCCCCGTGTGTTTGCAAAGCGAAATAGTAGTTTTATTCAGTCTAGGAAGTGATATAGGCATTTTCTTGTTGAGCCAGATATGTATATTTTACCCGCCTAATTATTATGTATCTTAGTTAACCCCTTTGAGCCTGTAATCCTGTTTCTTTGGCAACCACATTACAAGCCTTACCCATTTGTTCGAATTAACCATCTATTTGAACCATTGTAACCTCTCATGAGCACATGAGTTATTATGAACTATGTAAAAGTTAAAGTGTGGGGTGGTTGGTTTGGCTTTTGAGTGGAACTAATAAAATAAGGAGAAAGGTGCACTGTTTTGAAAAAGTAAGAGCTACTTGAATTGGAAAAAAAAATAGTTGGATTCTTGTGAAAAAAAATTCCTTGATAAGTGGTGGCTCTTGATGTAAGTGTGCTTAAAGAAGAATGGGGTAATATACATTGATGTGAAGGTGGAGTTTTGGTTTGACATAAGTATGGGGTTTAAATGTTAAAATGTATGTATTAAAGTGCTTAGGGAGGTGTAGTCACTCTTATATCTAAATGTATCATACCCGTCCCGTAGCCTGCATTACAAACAAATAAAGTCCTAATTGATCCAAGATTGAATGAGCTCGATTAGTGGAGTAGTACACTACGGGCAAGCTTATGGTGCGTCTTTTGTGGCATATGAATGTTATTTCTGAGAGTGAGTGAATTCTTTCTATCTTGAGTTCCTAAGTGTTCTTAAATTTTATTATGTGGAACTACTCTCTTTTGTTGTGTGAGGGCACTTGATTCATGAAGGAAAGGTAATGTCAGTGACCTCTATATTAGAGTAAGTGGGTGAGTTGTGAATAACGTGTGGTACTTGTGAGTCAAATCTTGAGGTGAAGATGTTACGCTTTTGTGCTTAGTCTATTTTAAATACTCTTGGTGTGATGAGTTAGGAGAATTGTTTAAAAATGTCGTGTCTATAAAAAAAGTGGAGTTTGATTGCTCGAGGACGAGCAATGGTTTAAGTGTGGGGTGTTGATGATAGGATATAATTGCATATTTTAGTCGCTTATTACACTCGAATTTACTGCACTTTAATTGAGTTTGCGCTTTAATCGCTAGTGTTTTGCACTAATTGTGTGTTTTATGCCTTGTAGGTGTGATTCCGAGCTATATAGATGTTATAGAATGAATTTAAGTTATTTGAAGCTTTGAAGTCTGAGTAAAAGTCAAGGAATTAAGCCGGGATCGTTTTCGGGGGTCAAATTTGATAATTAAGTACGAACGAAGACTTGAGGAGGCATATTGCGTACTGTCTAGTAAAATAAACATAACTTTTTTCACAGAAGTCCATTTGGGCTCCACAATATATTGTTGGAAAGCTAACTCAAAGGGCTACAACTTTCATGTTTTACGTTTTTCCAAATTCCAAACAGAACAGGATGAAAAACCGCGGTTCCACCGCGACCGCGGCAGAACCGTGGCAGAGTGTACTCGCGGACAATTGAAGAATCAGAGAGTATGTTTGGCCGCGGTTTGACCGCAACAGCGGTGAGACCACGGCAAGAAGCGAAAATTTCAGGGACTAAAGTGCAAAATATGGGATTTTAAGTCCTAAACCCTATATTAAACAAAAGAGTGCGGCCAAGAACAAGGGGAGGACATATTTTGGACACAAATTAGACCTAGGAGGCAGGAGACACTACTTTAGGGTTAGACAACACCCTTGGAGGCAAGAACACATTGGGAGCAAGGCGGAGAATTCTTCTGCGAGTTTTTTCCTTCCTCTTCCTATTTTTCATTATTGGTTATGACTTTTAGTATTGTAGTTTTACATACTATTATGAATAGCTAATTTGTTATCTAGAGTTTGATAGAACCTTTTGTAGGATAAATTCTTGTTATGTTTTTATATAATTGAGCCATAGCTTTTCTCTATTTGTTCAACTACATTTATATTGTGGTTGGTTGAAGAGCTCTCAATTAGCTGTGCCTATTTAGTATGTATAACTCGGGAGAGAGTGCATATTTAGGTAATTGTTGAACAACACCACTCCCAGAGTATATGAGGGATCAATAACCGAGGGTTTAAAGGCGGGATTAGGGATAACGAAGCCTTGGGTGCGATCTGAAGTGAGCTGTATTAAAAGCCAGCTAGCATAGCTCGGGAGAGTGCGTCTAGTAAATTGTCGTAATTACTCGGGAGAGATTTACGGTAATATGAGTGCTCATGATCGGTAGAGAATATTTAGGAGAATTTATAGAAGACATAGCGGAAGGATTCCGACAATAGGGGAAATCATAACTCTAGACCTCCTTAATCTTTTCTCTAACCCTCAGTATCGTTAGTTGTTAATTTACTATTTTAATTTGTTAGTTAATTAGTTAAACAGAATAATCTTAATATCTATAAGTTAGGAATTGTTCAAGCTTGTCTTCTTGGTGATAGTGAACAGCTGTAGCTAAACCTTAGTTCTCTGTGGGATTCGACTCTGGACTTGTAAACCGGATTATATTTGCAACGACCGCATTGTCCTTTTTATAAGGCATAGTTGGGCGTGATCAGTGCAACAAATATTTCAAAATTATTTTTATTGGCAAAGGATGATCACAAAATTTTAACATTTTGAGTTCTCCAAATTAGTATTTTAAAAAGTGGGACATAAGGCGGGGCATTTTACTTAACGTGGGGCAAGACATAAGCAACGAATATGGGTATAAGCCCCATGAATCTTTAAATTTTATAATGAAGTTACAACATAGAACATTTGAATCGAAAGGAGTTACTATCATCAAAATTATTTTTTTTAAAGATTTTTTCAACATAATGTTGGTCAAAGAAAATTTATTACATAATTTACTAATTTTCATTCTAAGAATAAAATTTGACTCATCAAAATCTTTCATGTCAAAATAGCTGCTAAGTGTGCTTTTAGTTTTTAATAACATTCATGTTAGCGCATAAAATTCAATATAGAGGCAAATAATAACATATAAATTATTTCAAGACTTAAAGATGGACATACTTACCACACTCTTTTGATTTAATCAACCTTCGCTCATGTATGAATATTCAAATTTTTCATGCAAGAAATTCTTGATTTCTTTTACCCCGGATTTTGTAGAATTCAATAAAAAATTATTTTTGTGAAAATATTATCATTTAATATTTATGAACAATATTAGATTAAGAAAAATCTATTTTACTTTTTCATTGCCTTGACCTGAGCAAGTAGAAAAGTTTTTACTTTTTCATCTTATAAAAAGAATAGACTTCTACCTTGATATCCGTTATTTTATTAATTGCATAAAATATAAATCTTCTTAATTTAATTGAGAAAATTACAGGTAATTACAGTTGATAAATAAGATGAAAAAATAAATAAATATTATTATGGCTGAAGTGTGGATATCTCGCTCTCTTTAAGAAGATTCAAGCCTACTGCGGTAGGATCTTTACCGGTCCAGCAGTAACACTATTGACTTGTCCCCTCCATGATACAATAGTCTGACAATGTCCTATGAGTCGAACAAATTCTAGACAAGTTGTTGAGTCCAAAACTCTACCAAAATAAATATCCTTCTGTAAAAAAATAATATTATTTTTGGTAGAGAATATGTCACGATCCGGAATTCCAACCTTGGAGTTGTGATGGTGCCTACCATCCACTTGCTAGGTGATAAGTGGGAATTTTGACTACTTATTAGCACCTTTTAGCTTTTGTTTTAGCTTGTGTTCCCGAAACTAATAAAATTATGCAAATTACAGTAATGTTGGAAGTTTGGTCTCCCGAGATGAAATCCGACTTAAAAAGGAGTGTTTCGAAGCACAATGCAATAAAGGGCGCAGAAGCACAAGTGTGCAGTCCGCAGAAGAAATTGTGGACCGCAGAATTCCATCTTCGACCACAAACCAAGAAGGAAAATCTAGTAGAACTTTCAGCAATGTGCGGATCGCAAATGAATTGTGCGGCCGCAGAACTGGGCTAACAGTAAAAAATGGAGAGTATGCAAAAAGACCAAGTCCAGGAGCCTTTGTGAATTGCGGATCGCACAAGAATTTTGCGGCCGTAGAAGATTGCCTCATGGCCGCAGTCCAGCAATGTGCGGCCGCAGAAGACTGCCTCGCGGCCGCAGTTCAGAAATGTGCGGCCCCAGAACTCTACTTCCTGCCAGCTGAAGAAATCTGCGGACCGCACATGGAATTGTGCGACCGCAGAACCTCCCGAGGGACATTTTAGTCTGAGATTTTCAGCCCTGTATAAATATATGAGTTTCACAAAATTAGGTTAAGTTGAACATCTGAAGTTGCTATAGCCGTTTTTCTTTACTACTTTAGGAAGTTTTATATATTTACATTAGATTTCATTATTTTAATCTTCCATTACGAGTTCAATTAGCTTTTCTTCTTTATTTTCTTAGTTCATGCTTCAATTTTGGAATTAATGGTTGCAAACATTGATTCATGCCTATTTGACTTAGTCTCTACTTGAGAAAGAGGGACCTAGTCTAGGATAACTTAGCTAACAAGGAATTGGGTCAATTGAGAAATTGATTAACCCAATTAAAGGTTTTAACCTAGAGATAGTAATAACCCGACTTGAGCTCTTATCAACTGTTTTGGTTTATACCCATTTGGTCTTGAGAAAGCCAGATTGAGCAAAATCACTTTCTGACCGAGAGGTATTGAGTGAGTAATGTAGAGTTGTGAGCTATAATATACCCCAATCAATTAAACAAGCATTAACGTCTTTATCACATTAGGCAAACACCTAGGTTATGGTCACAGCCCGAGGCCTTTTACCCATTTGAAAAAAAAACTTAAAACATTTATCTCTAGTCTATTTTATTTATCTTGCAATCATTAGATTAACAGTAGAAGTAGAAAATAAAACTGTGTTGTGGAAGTGCAATCTAGATAACCCATTTGCTTATTTCAAATATATACCCCTAACACCCCTCATAACTCTTAGTGGATTCGATCCTGACTCCTAGTGGATTCGATCCCGACTCCTAGTTGGGTATTTATTATTGCATATGGCCATTTCATATCTCTATTGAGCTGTGTTGTGGATGTGATCAAATTTTTGGTGCCGCTGCCGAGGAGTTAAAAATGGTGTTAGCTATATATTTGGGTTTGTTTTAAATTTATCTTCTTTTTCTTCCGTTGTTATTAACTTTTGTGAATCAATTTTAGGTAAAATTATGGCCGCAAATAATAAACTCGAAATTATGCCTTTGGTAGATGTGGACGTTGACGATGAGCAAGTTGATGAGGTTCCTCTTGAACGCCAAGCCAATAGAAGAGGCCGAGCGCCTCATGACAATGTCCTCGCTCCACCCCCACCTCCACCACGAGCGCCTCCACACCGGGTGTTACCTAATGAAGGGTATGCTAGTGAATTAGTTCCCCCTATATTAGGGCGGGAAACTTTCAAATCACCAATGTGATGCTCACTTTGCTAGAGCAGCGAGGTTTCTTCACTGGTTCTCCGAGTCAAAATGCGTACAAACATTTGAAGGGGTTTGTGGACACTTGTTGGGGGAGAAAACAAACAAATGTCTCCGAGGATGCATTGAGGCTAAGGCTTTGTCCCTTATCTTTACAGGGGAAAGGTTTAGATTGGTTGGAATGACTACCGAACTATTTCATTCGTACTTGGGATGAGTTGGCAGAGAAATCTATTGCTAAGTTCTTCTCTCCTGGCATATGGCTACACTTCGAGATAAAAATTTGGCATTCAAGCAAGATCTCAATGAACCACTATGCGAGATATGGGAGCGGTATAGAACAATGGTCAAGGATGTCCCAATAACGATATGACGGATAACATGATTCAACAAGCCTTCTTTCGTGGGATTAACACGACTAACCAATGTGTGGTGAATCAACTTGCCGGTGGAAACTTTATGACTATGCCTTATGCGGAGGCGTGTGAGATTTTGGATAAAATGGTGGAAACATCATCGGCATGGTGATCATGAGCAAATGTTCCACAAGGTGATCCGAACATGATTCACTTCCATAAAGAGTTGCATGACCATGGGCAAGCCATTGCAGAATTGACTACTACCATGAATCAACTAGCAAAGGCTCAACTTCATCAAGTGCAAAATCCTAAACAAGTCAATGCCATGGAAGGGGTGAACATAATGATAAACAAAAGAAGGACCAAGGGTCCACAAGTGCAAAATCGTGTGGAGAATTATGTGCAAGAGGATAGTGGTTTTGATCAAGATGATTCTTATAATGAACAAGAAGCGGAGGTGCAATATGTGAACAATATCAAGGGCAAAGAAACGACTTCCAAGTTCCAAACCAATAATAATAGTTACCTCAAAACAATCAACGCAATTAGAATTCTAACAACCAAGGAAATTGAAGTGGTGGAAACAATCAAGAGAATTGGGATAACAATAACAATCAAGGAAATTGAAGGGAGGGGGGGGGGTAACAATCAAGGCGGATGGAACAATAATCAAGGTAACCGGGGGTCGGGCTATTAAAGGCCCCGGATGTATCAACAACCGAAGAACCTGCCTCCTTATCCTTCCCATGGTCCAAGTTCTTCAAACAATGAGATGGGTAGTATTGAGAATATGTTCGAGCAAATGATGGAAAAGAATGCCGATTCGCATGCCCAACTTGCCTCACACAACACATCAATCCACAACTTAGAAGTTCAAATGGGGCAAATCTCTCCTAAGGGGGCACTACCAAGTGACATGGTGGTAAAGCCAAATGGTGGAAACAACACGGGGCATGCCATAGACATTATTACAAGAAGTGGAAGAGGTGGTAATGCACCTACCTCAAGTCAAAGGAACCTTGTGAATGATGAGCAAGTGGTGCAAGAAGAAGAGATACCGAACAATGTGGTGCAACCTAATGATGAGGTTTGGATTGATATCGATGATAGTGTGGAAGAGACTCAAGAGGAGGGGAACCCGTCTAGGGATCACATTATTGACATACCGAAATCGCTAGTGCAAAGGGCTAAGGCACCATTGCCTAAGCCTCCACCTCCATACCCTCAAAGACTCTCCAAAGAAAATGGTGAGAATCAATTCAAGAAATTCATTCAAATGATGAAGTGTGCCATTATTAGAAGCTTTGGAACAAATGCCCGGCTATGCAAAGTTTATGAAGGATCTCGTGACAAAGAAACGATCAATGAATTTTAGAACCATCAAAGTCACTCATCAAGTGAGTGCAATTGTGCATTCAATGGCTCCTAAGTTGGACGATCCCGGTGCTTTCACAATTCCTTGTACAATTGGAAGTGCCGAGTTTGCAAAAGCTCTTGTGATCTTGGGGCAAGTATAAATTTGATGCCCTATTCGGTTTTCAAGACCTTGGAAATTGGGCAACCAAGACCCGCCTCTATGAGATTGCAAATGGCCCATTATACTATGAAGAGACCTTTGGGAGCGATTGAAGATATCTTGGTCTGTGTTGATAAATTCATTCTCCCAGCGGATTTTATCATTCTGGATTGTGAAGTTGATTATAAGGTACCGATTATTCTTGGAAGACCTTTCCTTGCTACGGGGAAGGTTGTTTATGATGTTGAAGCCGGAGAACTCACCTTCTGGGTTGGTGATGACAAAGTGGTTTTCGATGTGTGTAAGTCACTGCGGCAACCAAATAGCAATGAGGTGTGCTCTATTGTAGATTTGGTGACCGATGTTATTGTTGATGATACAAGTGCTATGATCAATGTGGGTGATATGTTGGAGGTCGTCTTTCTCAACGTTGATGATGACGAGATGGATGGCTTCATGGAATGTGTGAACTCTTTGCAAGGAATGAGATCGTACAACTATGCTTACCGGAAATCGTCCTTAGATCTTGAAAATAGGACAACTCCTCCTACAAAGCCTTCTATTGAAGAGCTTCCTACCTTGGAGTTGAAGCCATTGACTCCACATCTTCGGTATGAATTTCTTGTTCCTTGTTCTACTTTAACGATTATTCTTTCCTCGTGTTTGACTAACGTGCATGTAGACTCCACTTTGGTGGTGCTAAAAAAGAAGAAGAAGGCTATTGGGTGGACATTGGCGGTTATTCGGGGGATAAGCCCCACATTTTGCAGGAATAAGATCAACTTGGAGGAGGGAACCAAACCATCTATTGAACATCAAAGGAGACTCAATGAGCCTATGCAATAAATTGTCAAAAAGGAGATTATCAAGTGGTTGGATGTCGGGGTTGTCTACCCCATCTCTGATACTTCATGGACTTCTCCAGTTCAATGTGTCCCGGAGAAGGGGGCATGACAGTGGTCACCAATGACAAGAGACAGTTGATTCCTACAAGAAAGTGACCGGTTGGAGAGCGTGTATGGATTATCGCAAGCTCAACAAAGTCACAAGAAAAGATTCCACTTCCTTTCTTAGATCAAATGCTCCATATATTGGTCGGACGCGCTTTTTATTGCTTTCTTGATGGGTATTCAGGCTACAACCAAATTCTTATTGCTTTGGGATCAAGAGAAAACAACCTTTACATGTCCATATGGTACTTTTTCCTTCAAGCGGATGTCATTTGGTTTGTGCAATGCACCGACGACTTTTCAAAGGTGTATGATGGCTATCTTCACGGACATGGTGGAGGACTACCTTGAAGTTTTCATGGATGACTTTTCGGTGGTTGGAGATCTTTTGATGATTGTCTTGCAAATTTGGATAAAGTGTTGGCAAGATGTGAAGAAACAAATTTGGTGCTCAATTGGGAGAAGTGTCATTTCATGTTCAAGGAAGGCATTGTCCTCGACCACAAAATCCCAAAGAATGGAATTGAAGTTGACAAGGCAAAGATAGAGGTGATTTCTAAACTTCCACCTCCAACTTCGGTGAAGGGTGTGGGAGTTTCTTAGGCCACGCGAGTTTCTACCGGCGCTTCATCAAAGATTTCTCTAAGGTGGTGAATCCGTTGTGCAAGCTTCTTGAGAAGGATGCTAAGTTCAACTTCAATGATGATTGAATGAGAGCTTTTGAATTGTTAAAGTTCAAGTTGACAACTACTTCCATCATCACTGCTCTAAATTGGAGTGTCCCTTTTGAACTCATGTGCGATGCAAGTGACGTAGCGTTTGGGACTGTTTTCATCCGGTCTACTATGCTATTAAGACCATGAATGGTGCCCAAGTCAACTATACCATTACAGAGGAAGAGCTCCTTGCCATTGTGTTTGCAATCGACGCTCGTACTTGATGGGTGCAATAGTTATTGTCCACACGGATCATGTGGTGCATCGTTATCTTATGAGAAAGAAAGATTCAAAAGATCGGTTGATGGGATGTGTGCTTTTGTTGCAAGAGTTTGATATTGACATCATAGACAGAAAAGGGAGTGAATATCAAGTAGCGGACCACTTTTATCATTTGGAGGAGAGGGGAGGCCTCATGATGGCCTTGAAATCAATGACTCCTTCCCTGATGAGCAACTCTTGGCTATTTCAATGAAAGAGGTGCCATGGTTTGCGGATCTAGAAAATTTCCTTGTGTGTGGAATCATCCCAAATGAGTTCTTTTCAAACCAAAGGAACTCATTTCAAACCAAAGGAAGAAGCTCGAACGGGATTGTCAAGATTAGTATTGGGATGAACCATACCTCTTTCGGATTTGTACGAATGGGGTGATTAGAAGATATGTACCAGAAGAAGAACAAAGTGAAATTCTTGGGGCTTGTCGTTCTTTGCCATATGGTGGTCATCATGGTGGAGCGAGAACGGCAACCAAAGTGCTTAGTTGTGGTATCTATCGGCCCACTCTTTACAAGGATCCATGGAGTTGGTGAAAAGATGTGATGAATGTCAAAGGGCCGGTGGAATCTCAAAGAAAAATGAAATGCCTCTCACCACCATTTTGGAGATTGATATTTTTTATGTGTGGGGTATTAACTTCATGGGTCTTTTTGTGAGTTCTTATGGAAACACCTACATCTTGGTCGCGCTGGATTATGTGTCCAAATGGGTTGAGGCTGTTGCTTTACCCAACAATGAGGCGAGAAGTGTGGTGCGTTCTTGAAGAAGAATATTTTCACAAGGTTTGGCATACTGCGGGCTATTATAAGCGATGGGGGGTCATATTTTTGCAACAAGGCTTTTGACACTTTACTTAGCAAGTATGGTGTTGCTCATAAAGTCACGACTCCCTATCATCCACAAGCTAGCGGTCAAGTGGAAGTCTCCAATCGGGAGATAAAGAGTATTTTGTCCAAAACGATGAATGCTAATCGAACGGATTGGTACAAGAAGCTTGATGATGCATTATGGGCTTATTGGATGACTTACAAAACACCTATCGGAGTGTCTCCATACCGGTTGGTGTTCGGAAAAGCTTTTCATCTTCCGGTGGAACTTGAGCACAAGGCCATGTGGGCTCTAAAGAAGTTGAATCTTGATTGGATGTAGCCACTAACTTGAGGGTTGCACATTTGAATGAATTGGATGAGTTCTGGTACCATGTTTATGCAAGTTCGTCCTTGTATAAAGAAAAAATAAAATATCTTCATGACAAATACATTTGGAATAAAGAGTTCAAGGTGGGAGATCTTGTATTGTTGTTCAACTCAAAGTTGAGGATGTTTCCCTGGAAGTTAAAGTCAAAATGGAGTGTTCCTTTGGAAATTGTGGGTGTGACACCTTTTGGTGCATTGGACTTGAAGAACAAAAGCGATGAAGTATTCTGAGTCAATGTTCACCGGGTGAAGCACTATTTAGAAAAAGTTGTAGATAGCCACCTCGTGGCGGTCATTCATTTTAATTGATGGTATTCTGCGTCGTGCCGTGACTTTAAATCAGGCGCTTCTTGGGAGGCAACCCATGTTTCTTTTCCTTTTTATTTTGTAGTTTGGTGTTATTTTTGTGCTAACTTGATTAGAAGTGTGCTACACGGCTGAGTGTGACTTACAGGAATTGCGGACAAAAATCTGGCTAAGTGTTGCAAGGATTGCTTCTATGATGTTTCCATGTCAAATTGTGCACAAAATTGTAACCTAGAATGAAATAACTGAACTATTCGTAATTTTTTTGAATTCTGCGGCTGCACCTGAATTTGTGCGGTCCGTAGATTGTGATTTTAGGGCATCATTAGTGAAGAAGGGATCCGCCGCCATAAGATAAATGTGCGGACCGCATAATTACCATTGCGGCCGCAGAACAACCATTATACCATCATCAAAGAGTCTACACTTTATGACTCAAATATGCGGACCGCAGAATCATGTTGTGGCCGCACATCAGCGAATTCTCTGTCATCAGAGAGTTGGCATATTTTGGGTTTCAGAGATGCGTCCGTACGTGAAATTATGCGGACCGCACTTCACTTTTGCGGCCGCATAAAAAAATTATGCGGTCCGCAAGTCTTCATCTGCGGGCGTAAGAGAATTGTGTGTATCGCAGATCCTTATCCTGCAAGCATGCTTTAATTGTGAACCTCACTGTGTTTTCTGGTGTATACTTGTATATCTTATTTATGTCTGAACATTGAATTGCAACTAACAATCGCCTTTTCTTGATACAGATAATGGTTTGATCTAGAGGCAGAGGCGACACTTCTAAAGGGAGAGGTGAACCTTCTCGGCGTCGAGGCAAGAGTACCTTACCCCTTGGCCAGCAAAAGACAATTACAAAGAAAGCTACAATCGGCAGAGGAAGAGGTGCAGATCTCTCTGAGACATATGTCCCGTCTAGGGAAGCATCACAGGGCAACTCAGCCTCTGTACAGGAGCAGCCGGCCGTACAGTCAAGGCCGCAAAGGAGATACCAACTCAGGGACGAGTCGTCCTGATCCCATAGAACTTTCGAGGATCAGAAAGTGCTAGTCAGGCTTCTGAGCCATCGAATACACCTATCCCTGAGGCACGAGATACACTAGATTAGGATATCCCCGATGATGGCAGAGGGGCAGATGCTACAGCTGCCACTCTTGAATGATCGAAGAAGAAAGAGTTTTGGGAGGACCGATTTGTTAGCTTGGCTGCCTTCACCAGCTTTCGTAGTTGGTGTCCAGTGAGGTCGCTAACTCTTGGAGAGACAATTTTAGTTGAAAGATTTGGAAAGGTACAACCTAGCAGTATTGAGACAATTCTGGGAACACAAGGGGCAGATGTGGTCACTCAAATTGCAGTGGATGCAAAAGAGTACCTGGTCCATGAATTCTATGCCAATGTTTCTCATATCAAAAAGAGGAAAAAAGTGACCAAAGTACGTAACCTAAAAGTGAGATTTGATCAGCATACACCCAACACGTACTTGGGCTTCGAAGATATTGAGCCAAAGGAATATTTGGAGAAGTATAAAATGGGAGACGCAGCCCGGCCTTGGTTAGGCACCAGGACCACCACCATCATGGATTGCTACTGGGGTTCTTATACATCGAAGCACTCGGAGTTTCGAGGCGAAGGGGTGGTAGACCTTTGTCTGCAGCAGACTAGACCCGAGCCAGAATGAGACCTACCTTCCGATTCCACGGGCAGTTCTAGTTTCTTCTATTATGGCCGGGTACCCTATTAATGTAGGTGTCGTGATGTCAGCCAACATCTCAGTGATTCCTCAGCAAGATGACTCATCCTACCCGTATCCCAACACCATTACATAATATATTACAGATGCGAGGGTAGGGCCGAGGGATTATGATAAAAAAGGTGCGGCCGAAGAAGCATTTCTCTTGGTACTCACTGATGTATGCGAACAACCCGAAGAGAAAAGGTCAGCCTTCTACCACCACAGGACAGTCTGATGAGCCAGCCGTGGTAATTGCGGAGGCAGTTGATGTTCCATCCACTTCGGCCGAGCCTTCCTCTAGTGCCATAGCTATGCCTCCACCATCATCTTCAGTCCCTACTGCAGTTCCTTCCACAGCTTCCACCTCGGCTTTGAAGCCAGTTCCTATGCCTACTATCCCACTTTCTATGTTGCGAGTCTCCCGGACATTGGCGAGCCTGAACAACTAGATGCAGAAAGCCACTGTAAATCTGTCTGACTTATCCAGTACTGTTGCAGCAAAGTCTTCTATTAGGCACCTCAATTTCCCCCGACCGTGAAGAGACATTGAAGAAGTTCCTAGAAAACCAGAACACTATTATGGCTATATTGGTACAGCACGGGTCAGTGATCGAAGAGCTAGGAAAAGAAGTAAAGAAGATGAGGAAATCCCAGGCTAGCAAGAATTCAGTGGACAAGATCCGAAGAGAAGTGAAAGGAATTGCTACAGCCAGAGATCTCCCCTTTGACATGCTGATTGACCTACACCATTCAGGCTCAGATCCTACAGCACCATCTCCACCGGTGGCACCAACTGGCCAGTTTGAGGCGCCAGACCTTGTTGCCGACACTACTGAGGCAGTGCGTGAGATGTTCACCAACCCAGCCACTCCAAGAGTTGAGGATTGTGAGATTCGGTTGGATGAGCCTGAGGGCGGCTACATTGCTGGGGACACAGAGATGTCCAAGGAGCCATTGGGAGTTTTCTTCACTCTTTCTCCTCTTTCACTCTTATCTTGTTAAGCATTGGGGACAATGCTTATCTTTATTTGGGGGGGGGGGGGAGGGGAGGGGTGGAGTTTATTGATTATATTTGATACATTCTAAGACATTTGGCCTGTAATAACTTGATATTGTTTCTCTTTTCTTATTATGTATATATTCTCTCTCTTTCTCTCATTATGTATATTCATTCTATCTTTAGTAGTTTTTTCTTATTAGCTTCTTTATTTTTGTTTCTTTATTAGTTCTTGGTTTGATTAGTAGCTTCTTTGGTTGACTGAATAACTTCTTTTTATGTTTTAGTAGATAATAAGCCTTTGGTTTTCTTAATGCCACGGTTCTTTCCAAAGGTAGTTGTTGTGTGAACCAGATGACTCGTCCCAACGATGGATGGTGTGACAACCTTCTTAAGGGAATAAGTCTGTTTTTGTGTTTAGGTAATAATAGTAGTAGTAATGAATAAAAGACCTAATTAAGTCATGCTCGAAGAGTCAACTATGCGACAAGGTTTCTGAAAGAAATAGCTCTAGCTAGTGCCTTTGTGACTCTTGTGTTGACTTTGGCAATCATCAAGTGGTTTAATTGGACCATAGTGATCTTTAAACTTGAATATGGTCGTTGTGGGCCCACTCTGTCCTCTTTTAAAATCTAGTTGCATGAGGGGTGAGATGAATTGTTGCTAGTCCAAGTATCCGTGCGAAAGGTCTAGAACTTGCCCCAAATATGTTTCAAGGCAAAATCCTAAGTGTTGCTTGGTTTGAGAAGTGATTATAGGCTCTCCTTGGCCCGTTTGGGTTTTCTATTGCCAACCAATGTCATTATCCCTAGTCAACCCCTTTGAGCCTCTATCCTTTCCCATTTGATAACCATATTACAAGCCTTTACGCGTTTTATCGTGACCCTCTCTTGGCACCCGAGCTTTCCTTAACACTCTTTTGAAACAAATGGCTTAAAATGTAAGTTTGGGGGAGAGACGAGGAAGTTGAAAAAGGTATCAAGGCATAAAAAGAGAAAAAAAATGATCTCTATGAGAAGAGAAGGCAAGAAAAGAAAAAAAAGAACAAACAGAATAATGTAAAAAGTGAATAAGTGGAAGGGATGAAGGGATTCAAAAAAACATGGAGAAAAAGAATGAAATGATCAAGAAAGAGTGATGCTAAGTCTCTCTAGTCCCCACTGAAAAGAAAGTGCCTCTAAGAATTGGCAGGGTTTGAGCCGAGAAATGTAAGATGGAGTGCTTAAGGAAAGGTGTAACCACTTACCCATACGGTATCCTACCCTAACCCAAAAGCCTTCACTAAATCCCGAAAGAAGTCCTCTTGATTTCAAACCGAGTGAGCTTACATTAGTGGTGCTCTACATGAGGGGCAAGCCTATGGTACTTGAAGCCGTACTTGTGGCATTCTCTTGAGAGAGATGAGTGAAACTTTCATAGATCTTTGGATCAAGTGCTAAATTTCTTAAGTGGGCTTGGCAAATGGAAAGTAGAGGAGGAAGAGTTTGGAGTCCACTATGACCTACATGATAGAGCAAGAGTCCTTGATGAATAAAGTCATTTCTTGAAGCTTAAATGTCACATTAGAACTATATATGCATGAATGTTTTACTCGTTGCCTTGTTGATAGTACATAGTAGTGTGGGTAATTCTTAGTCCCAACTGATGTGTGGACGGCTCACCTTTGACTCGCTGAAATGACCCTTAACTTTTGGAGGTGGGAACTAATTTATTTGCTTGAGGAAGACTTAAGTTTGGAGTAGTTGATAAGTGGGAATTTTAACTGCTTATTTGCACTTTTTAACTTGTGTTTTAGTACAAAAGTATTAAACTGTGTTCTCAAAACTAATGAAATTGTGCAAATTACAGGAATGCTGGAAGTTTGGTCTCTCGAGATGAGATCCGACTCAAAAAGGTGTATTTCAAAGCACAAGGCAATAAAGGGCACAGAAGCACAAATGTGCGGTCCACAGAAGGAATTTTGCGGCCGCAGAACAAATTGTGGGCCGCAGAATTCCATCTGCGGCTGCAAACTAAGAAGGAAAATCTAGCAAAACTTTCAGCAACGTGCGGACCGCAAATGAATTGTGCGGCCGCGGAACTGGGCTAAGAGTCAAAGATCAGAGAGTATGTAAAAAGACCAAGTCCAGGAACCTTTGTGAATTGCGGACTGCACAAGAATTGTGCGGCCGCATAAGATTGCCTCGCGGCCCTAATCCAATAATGTGCGGCCGCAAAAGACTGCCTTGCGGACGCAGTTCAGAAATGTGGGGCCGCAAAACTCCTCTTCCTGCCAGCTGAAGAAATCTGTGGACCACACATGGAATTGTGCAGCCGCAGAACCTCCCGAGGGGCATTTTTGTTCGAGATTTTCAGCCCTGTATAAATAGACGAGCTTCACAAAATTAGGTTAAGTTGAACATCTGAAGTTGTTATAGGCGTTTTTCTTTACTACTTTAGGAAGTTTACACTATTTTGGCGTATTTACATTAGATTTCAACATTTTAATCTTTTATTATGAGTTTAATTAGTTTTTCTTCTTTATTTTATTCAAATCCCATTATGATTAGCTAGACTTTTACTAGGGTTGTGACCCAACCCTGGTGTGTAAACCTTATGGTTATCTAATTTAGTGCTTGTTTATGATTGGGTGTTGATTATTTAGCTTAGTTAATGCTTCAATTTTAGAATTAGTGGCTGCAAACATTGATTCATGCCTATTTGACTTAGTCTCTACTGGAGAAAGAGGGACCTAATAGAGGATAACTTAGATAAAAAGGAATTGGATCAATTGAGAGATTGATTAACTCAATTGAAGGGTTCAACCTAGAGATAGTAATAACCCGACTTGAGCTCTTATCAACTATTTTGGTTGATACCCATTTGGTCTTGAGAAAGCCAGATTGGGCAAAACCACTCTCTGACTGAGAGGTATTGAGTGGGTAATATAGAGTTGTGAGCTATAATATACCCCAATCAACAAAACAAGCATTAACGTCTTTATCCCATTAGGCAAACACCTAGGTCATGGTCACATCCCTAGGTCTTTTACCCATTTGAAAATGAAACCTTAAAACATTATCTCTAGTTTATTTTCTTTATCTTGTAATCATTAGATTAACAATAGAACTAGAAAATAAAACTTTATTGTGGAAGTGCAATCTAGATAACCCATTTGCTTATTTGAAATATATACCCCTAACACCCCTCATAACCCCCAATGGTTTGAACCCCAACTCCTAGATGGGTATTTATTATTGCATACGACCATTTCATATCTCTATTGAGGTGTGTTGTGGAAGTGATCACTAGGCAAGTCGACGTGAAATAATTAAATAGCAAATTTTAACAATTAAAAACACAATAGTGATATACAACGAGAAATGGAAACCCAGTCCAACACAATACTGATATAAATCACATGATAATATCTACTCCCTAAAATTCAGAGTCACGAGTACACGAGCAACTAGAAGTCTACAAGCAAAATCTGAAATAAATACAACTATTTCGAAAGAAATGAAAAGAAAAATGGGAAAGGAAGGGGACTTCAAGGTCTGTGGACGCCAGCAGATCTACCTCGACTCTCCGTATATAATGAGTCAAGCTGACGCACCTCACGTACCGCTGGGTCCAATACAACATCTGCACAAGAAGTGCAGAAGTGTAATATGAGTACAACCACCCAAATATACTCCGGAAGAGTCGAGCCTAATCTCGATGAGGTAATGACGAGGCTATGGAAAGACACCTACTTAAATAAACTTGTACAAGTGTATATAAAACGGTAATAATGACAGAGAATTATAATGTACAAACTGGGAGGGGACATGCGAAAAGGGGAACCCAATGATATGAAAATGGCACGACATCACCCTCCGTACTTTTACTCTCGTCCTCACCATGCAATAATATGAATATAATGGCACGGCATCACCCTTCATGCTTTCACTACCATCCTCATTATGTAATAATAATATGAATAAAATGGAATGACATCACCCTTCGTGCTTTTACTCTCTTCTTCACCATGTAATAATGATATTGTTAATGAAATGGCACGGCATCACCCTTCATGCTTTTAATCTCTTCCTCACCATGTAATAATAATAATGTAAATGCAATGGCACGGCATCACCCTTCGTGCTTTTACTCTCTTCCTCACCATATAGTAATGATAATATAAATTCTAGTAATGAATAATGCGGAGAATAAATTTAACTTCAAATATGGTGCCATGATACCAAACTTCAACTTCCAAAAATATTCAATAACTTTGACATAAGAAATAATTACGAAACGAATAATCAAAGGAGTAATAATCTAACCTAAGCATGGATATCATAATTAACAAAGCAATAAAATACAAAGAAACATGTTTCACCGGAATGCTTTACCCCGATAACAACGCATAAGTACTTGTCACCTCACATATACGTTGTTCCCACACATAAAACACGTAGCGAATAGACTAACAAGTCCTAATCCCTCAAGTCAAGGTTAACCACGACACTTACCTCACTCCACAACCAAATCAAGGCTCAACCACGTCTTTTCCTCTATAATTAGCCTCCAAACTAATCAAATCTAACCAAATATAGTTCAAATAATTCAAAATAAGCTTTAGAAACTACCCATGTGTGAAAAGATTCAATATTTAATATTTTTGAAAAAGTCAACCTCGGGCCCACTTGGTCAAAACCTGAGATTCTGACCAAAACTCGATTACTCATTCACCCCTGAGCTCGGTTATATGATTAGTTTCGAAATTAAATCTCAATTTTAGGTCTAAATATCAATTTCTTAAAATCCTCAATTTCAACATAAATCCCTAATTTCTACTATGAACAAGCATAGAGTAAAGGTTAAAATCAATGGGTGTTTATGGAAATGGAAGGAAACAAGTTAAAATATACTAACTTATGAAGTTGGGATGAAAAACCTCTTCAAAATCGCCTCTAGGCTGAGCTCAAACTTGAAAATGGTGAAAAATGTGTTGAATCCCGACTTTGGGATATTTAAATCACTGGGCGTCAGGCCTTCTTCGCGTTTGCAAAGGGCCTGACGCGATCACGAAGAGCAGCGGGCCTAGTGGCCTTCGCGTTCGCGATGGACTATCCCCTTAGACTTCGTATTTGCCAGCCTGGGCTCGCATTCGCATAGAGCAACTGAACAACTCCCCCCAGAATCCCATAACCATACGCGTTCGCGAGAGGATAGTCGCGTTCGCGAAGGGTGAACCCCTCCCCCCCCCCAGTGCTTCACATTCATGATGAAGGAGTTCTGCCCCTGTCCTAGTTTCCCCTTCGCGATCACGGGAGTCCTTGGCGATTGCGAAGCACAAAATCTCAGACACCAAAAATCAGCAAAATCAGCAGATCCTCTAAGTCCAAAATCGATCCATAGCTTATTCGAAGCTCACCTGAGCCCCACGGGCTCCAAACCAAACATGCACACAAGTGTAATAACATCATACGAACTCGCTCGCATGATCAAAACACCAAAATAACACCTAAAACTACGAATCGAACATCAAAATGCATGAAATTTTCAAAGAAACTCATGAACTTTGAAATTCACAACCGAGCGTCCAAATTTTATCAAATCAACTCCGTTTTGCACCAAAGTTTGCAAACAAGTATTAAATAGTAAAATGAACCTATACCATGTTCCAAAACCGAAATCTGAACCTGGTATCTATAAGGTCAACCTATGGTCAAACTTCAAAATTCTTTAAACCTTGAAATTACTAGTTTTCAACAAATCATGTCAAAACAAGCTAGGGAGTTCCAAATTCAGTATCGGGCATACGCCAAGTCCAAAATCACAATACGAACGCACCGGGATCGTCAAAATATCGATCTGAGTTCGTTTACACAAAAGATTGATCGTAGTCAACTCAAATTATTTTTAAGGCTAATATTCATATTTTCTTCAGTTTTTCACATAAAAAAATAAGACATGGATGAGCATGCAAACCGAGAAATGCTAAATGAAGCTAATCGAGGTCTCAGAACACAGAAATAAAGGCTAAAACTCAAAATAACCTATCGAGTCATCACATTCTCCACCTCTTAAACAAACATTCATCCTCGAACGGACATAGAATGGTACCTAGATTGGTGAAAAGGTGTGGGTATCTTTTCCGCATATCGGACTCGGACTCCCACGTAGCTGCCTCTATCAGATGACCTCTCCACTGCACTCTAAGAGAAGGATAACTTTTAGACCTCATCTTTCGGACCTGCCGTGCTAGAATGGCCACCTGCTCCTCCTCGTAAGTCAATTCCTTGTCCAATTGGACTGAGCTGAAATCTAATACACAGGACAGATCACCGTGATACTTCCGAAGCATGGAGACATGGAACACCGGGTGAACTCCTGATAAGCTAGGTGGAAATGCAAGTTTGTAGGCCACCTCACCAATTCTCTCAAGAATCTCAAAGGGTCCGATATACCTATGTCTCAATTTGCCCTTCTTTCCAAACCTCATCACACCTTTCATGGGTGAAACCCGGAACAAAACCCTCTCTCTAACCATGAATGCAACATCATGAAGTCTACAATCTTCATAACTCTTCTGCCTAGACTGAGTTATGCGAATTTGATCTGAATTATCTTGACCTTTTCCAAGGCATCCTAAACCAAACGGTATCCAACAACCGAGCCTCTCCCGGCTCAAACCAACCAACTAGAGAACGACATCGCCTCCCATATAATGCCTCATAAGGGGCCATCTGAATACTTGATTGGTAGTTGTTGTTATAGGAAAACTCCGCAAGCGGCAAGAACTGATCCCAAGAACACCCAAAATCCATAACGCAGACGCGAAGCATATCCTCCAATATCTGAATGGTGCGCTCGGACTGTCCGTCAGTCTGGGGGTGAAATGTTGTACTCAACTCAATCCATGTACCTAACTTATATTGTACGGCCCTCCAGAAGTGCTATGTGAACTGCTTACCCCGATCGGAAATAAAGGACACTGGCACACCGTGAAGGTGAACGATCTCGCAGATATAGATCTCGGCCAACCGTTCTGAAAAATAGGTAACTTCTACTGGAATGAAATGTGACAACTTGGTCAACCTATCCACAATGACCCATACTGCGTCAAATTTCTTCGAAGCCCGCGGGAGCCCAACAACGAAATCCATGGTAATACACTCCCACTTCCACTTAGGAATCTGAAGTCTTTGAAGCAAACCGCCAGACCTCTGATGCTCATATTTTACCTACTGACAATTCAAACGCCGAGCCACATATGCAACTATATCTTTCTTTATTCTTCTTTACCAATAATGCTACCTCAAATCCTGATACATCTTGGCGGCACCCGAATAAATGGAATACCATGAACTGTGGGACTCCTCAAGAATCAACTTACGAAACCCATCCACATTTGGCACACAAATCCGACCCTGCATCCGCAACACCCCATCATCTACAATAGTAACCTGCTTGGCATCACCGTGCCACATCGTACCTTTAATGACAAACAAATGGGGTTCGTCATAGTGACGATCTCTGATGCGCTCATACAAAGAAGGCCAAGAGACCGTGCAAGTTAGAACCCGACTAGGTTTCGAAACATCTAACCTCACAAACTGATTGTCCATACTAGAGGTCTCTCACCAAGTGGAATATACACAAGGCTACCCATGCACACAACCTTTCAACTCAAGGCATCAGCCACCACATTGGCCTTCCTAGGATGATACAAAATGGTAATATCAAAGTCTTTCAACAACTCCAACCACCTCCGCTGCCTCAAGTTGAGATCCTTTTGCTTGAACAAATACTGTAGACTCCGATGATCCGTGAATACCTCACACGACACGTCGTAGAGGTTATGACTCAAAATTTTCAATGCATGAACAATAGCTGCCAACTCTAAGTCATGAACATGGTAATTCTTCTCATGAACCTTCAACTTTCGCGACGCATATGCAATCACCCTGCCATCCTGCACCTACACTATATCGAGCCCAATACATGATGCATCACAATATACTGTTTAGGATCTTGAACCTGTGGGCAACACCAAGACTTGGTTGTAGTCAAAGAAGTCTTGAGCTTATGAAAGCTCAACTCACACTAATCGGACCACATGAATGGGGCACCCTTCTAGGTCAATCTAGTCAATTGGGCTGCTAAGGATGAACCCCCCCCCCCCCCCCCCACCCGAATCAGCGATAATATCCCGCCAAACCCAGGAAACTCTAAATCTCTGTAGCTGAAGTAAGTCTAGGCAAGTTCTGAACTTCCTCAATCTTCTTAAGATCCATTTTAATGCCCTCGACCGATAGAACATGCCCCAAAAGGCAACTAAGTCCAACCAAAACTCACACTTTGAAAACTTGGCATATAACTGACTATCTCTCAGAGTCTAAAGTACAACTCGAAGATACTGCTCATGCTCCTCTCGATTGCGGGAGTAGATCAAGATATCATCAATGAATATGACCACAAAAGAATCCAAATAGGGCTTAAATACCCGGTTCATCAAATCCATAAATACTGTTGGGGAATTCGTCAACCCAAATGACATCACTAGGAACTCATAATACCCATACCAAGTCCGAAAAACTGTCTTAGGGACATCCCATGCCCTAATCTTCCACTGATGGTAGCCATATACCAAGTCAATCTTTGAAAACACTTTGGCACCCTGAAGCTGATCAAATCAGTCATCAATCCTTGGCAACGGATACTTGTTCTTGATAGTGATTTTGTTCAACTGTCGATAGTCTATATACATCCTCATCGAACCATCCTTCTTCTTCACGAACAACACGGCCTCACCCCAAGGTGAGACACTAGGTCTAACGAATCCCTTGTCAAGAAAATCCTACAACTACTCCTTCAGTTCCTTCAACTCAGGCGGGGCCATACAGTATGGTAGAATAGAAATGGGCTAAGTGCTTGGAGCCATGTCAATACAAAAGTTAATATCTCTATCGGGTGGCATCCCTGACAGATCTGCAGGAAACACCTCTGAAACTCATGCACAACTGGTAATGAATCCATGGAAGGAACCCCCGCACTAGAATGACGAATATAAGCCAAATAAGCTAGACATCCCTTCTCAATCACACCTCGAGCCTTCACATATGAAATAACCCTACTGGTAGAATGTCCAGGAGTCCCTCTCCTCTCTAATCGAGGCAACCCTGTCATGGCTAAGGTCACCTTCTTGGCATGACAGTCCAATATAGCATGATACGGTGACAGCCAATCCATGCTGGAAATAACATCAAAGCCTACCATATCAAGAAGTAGAAGATATATACTAGTCTCAAGAGTCTTAATAGTATTCACACACGAGCAATAAACACGGTATACAATAATAGAATCTCTCACACGTGTGGACACATATATAGGATCACTCAAAGAATTAAGAGGCACAACCAGATATGAAGCAAAATAGGATGACACATAGGAATAAGTAGAGCCCCAGATAAAATAGAACTGAAGCATCTCTATGATAAACTGGAACAATACCTATGATAACGGCGTTAGATGACTTGGCCTTAGGTCTAGCTGGGAATGCATAAAAAGGGTTGGGCCCCACCACTCTGACATGTGCCTCTCAGACGGCCTCTAGTTGGTTGGTCTCCACCTCTAATGGTCTGACCTCCACCTCTAATGGCCTAACTTCCACCTCTAGCAGCCTGACCCCCGCCTCTAGCTGGATGAGCGGGTGGTAAAGCAATCGGTGCCGAAACCATGGCACGAGAACCCTGCTATGGCATGCCACCATATGACCTGGGGCAAAATCTAGAGAGGTTCCTCGAATCTCCATAAGTATAACAAGCCCTCGGCTGCTGTGACTGCTGACCCTGGAACTGGCCCTGCCAACCCGAATAACCACTCTGATAACTCTGGATCGGAGATGCACTAATAGGAGCTGATGGTGCACTGTGGGCTAGCTGCTCAGGATGAGATACATAAGGACCACGACTACCTGAAGCACTGTGAGATGCCTGAAGCGCTGACTAGAATGACCTAGGAGGATGGCCTCTACCAAAAGTACCCCTGCCTCCAAATGAGACACCATTGAGACCACCAAAATGACGAGGCCTCTGGAAAGAAATATCATCTCTAGTCTGCTTGGCCATATGTAGCCTAATATTGAAAGTGAGTCCATTAATGAATCTCCTCACATTTTCCCTCTCAGTAGGGAGTAAAATAACTGCTTGGCGAGCTAGGTCCACTAATTGGGTCCCATACTTGGTGACAGTCATGCTACCCTAGTGAAGCGCTCAAACTGCCTGCGATACTCCTCTCTCGGAATGAAAGGAATAAACTTCTCTAGAAATAGCTGTGAAAACTGATCCCAGGTAAGTGAAGGTGAACCAGCTGGTCTGGTCAATACATAATCTCTCCGCCATCTCTTGGTAGAACCGGTCATCTAGAATACTGTAAAGTCAACCTCATTGGTCTCAACAATACTAATGTTGCATAAAACCTAATGGCAACGGTCCAAGTAATCTTGTGGGTCCTCAAAGGGTGCACTACTAAAGTGAATAGGAAAGAGCTTTGTGAAATTGTCCAATCTTATCAATCCCTTAATAGACATCATGAGCTCTCCCCGGTCTGTCCCGCAATAACCAGCTATACTATCCCTACTGGTTGTGCTACTAGAGTCTGATATAGGGGAGCCATCTACTCTGGAGTGTGAGTAGCGGGAGTCTGTGGTCCTCCCCCAGCTTGAGAGACGGTTGGTTCCACCGGAAATGCATCGTTCTAGGCCACGCTCTCCATAAGGCCCACCAAGCGGACTAGAGTGTCCTAAAGCACTGGAGTGGCTATGAATCCCTCCAGGACCTGAGTTGGTCCAACTAGTACGGTCTGAGCTAGGATCTCCTCCTCATGACCAATCTGAGGCTCCACTGTGGGTGTTGCTGCTCGAGATCTAGGCTGAGCTCAACCGCTGTCTCGGCCTCTAGCTCAACTTCGGCCTCGACCTCTACCACTGGTAGTAGCTGCAACAGGGGGATCCAGCTCTTGTCTGGCTTTAGATGTTGTGCGTGTTCTCACCATCTGTGAGAGAAAAAGAATGGAATGATTCAAACATCAATGATAGAACAAAATTGCACGATAGGGAAAGAAAGAAGTTAATTTTTTCCTAAAACTCCATAGCCTCTAGAAGATAAGTACAGACGTCTCCATACCGATCCTCCAGAATCTACTAAGCTTGCTCAAGACTCGAGAGACCTAAGCAACCCAGTGCTCTGAAACCAACTTGTCACAACCCGAAATCCCAACCTCGGGGTTGTGATGGTGCCTAGCATCCACTTGCTAGGCAAGCCGACGTGAAATAATTAAATAGCCAATTTCAATAGTTAAAAACACAATAGTTATATACAACGAGAAATAAAGATTTCTTTCTCAGTTAATAAATGTCTGGAATCTTGGGTTACTAATTGGTGGAATACTGGGCAATCCGAATTTTTTTTTGAATAATATTCAAGAAAAGAGTCTTCTAGAAAAATTTATAGAATTAGAGGAAAACCCAGTCTAACACAATACTGATATAAATCACGTGATAATATCTACTCTTAGAAATCTGGAGTAACGAGTACACGAGAAACTAGAAGTCTACAAGAAAAATCTAAAATAAATACAACTGTTTTGAAAGAAATGAACTGCAAAAATGGGAAAGGAAGGGGACTTCAAGGTCTGCGGACACCAGCAGATCTACCTCGAGTCTCCGTATTTAATAATCTGAGCTGACACACCTCACGCACCGCTGGGACCAATACCAGTATCTGCACAAGAAGTGCAGAAGTGTAGTATGAGTGCAACCGACCCAATATACTCCATAAGTGTTGAGCCTAACCTCGACGAGGCTATGTCAAGACACCTACATTAATAAACTTGTATAAGTGTATATAAAGCAGCAATTATAACAGAGAATGATAACGTACATACTGGGATGGGACATGCGATAAGGGAAAAATATAATAACTACGAGAGAGTATGAAATCACGAAATAACCAAGTAAATCATCAAAACCGGTAAAATTAGTCAAACCAATGATATTGAAAATGGCACGGCATCACCATTTGTGCTTTTACTCTCGTTCTCACCATGCAATAATATGAATATAATGTCGCGGCATCACCCTTCGTGCTTTGACTCTCGTCCTTACTATTAATAATATGAATGAAATGGCACGACATCACCCTTCGTGCTTTTACTCTCTTCCTCACCATATGATAATAATAATAATATGATTCGAGTAATAAATACAGCAACGAATAAATTTAACTTCAAATATGGTGCCATGATACCAAACATCAACTTCCAAAAATATTCAACAACACTGAAATAAGAAATAATTACGAAACGAATAATCAAATAAGTAATAATCTAACATAAGCATGGATATCATAATTAACAAAGTAATAAAATACAATGAAACAAGTTACACCATACATTGTTCTCACACATAAAACACGTAGCAAACAGACTAACAAGTCCTAATCCCTCAAGTCAAGGTTAATCACGACACTTACTTCACTCCGCAACCAAATCAAGGCTCAACCGCAGCTTTTCCTCTGGAATTAGCCTCCAAACCAATCAAATCTAATCAGATATAGTTCAAATAATTCAAAATAATCTTTAGAAACTACCCACGAGTGAAAAATATTCAATCTTTAATATTTTTGGAAAAAGTCAACAAAAGTTAACTCCGGACCCGCTTGGTCAAAATCCAAGATTCGGACCAAAACCTGATTACTCATTCACCCCCGAGTCCGGTTGTATGATTAGTTTCAAAATCCGACCTCAATTTGAGGTCTAAATCTTAATTTCTCAAAATTCTCAATTTCTACCTAAATCTCTAATTTCTACCGTGAACAAGCATAGATTAAAGGTTAAAATCAATATGTGTTTATGGAAATGGAGGGAAACAAGTTAAAATCTACTAACCTATGAGTTTGGGATGAAAAACCTCTTCAAAATCGCCTCTAGGCCGAACTCAAACTTGAAAATGGTGAAAATGGGTTGAATGCCGACTTTGGGATATTTAAATCACGGGCGTTAGGCCTTCTTCGCATCGCGAAGGGCCTGACGCGATCGCGAAGAGAAGCGTCCCAAGTGGCCTTCGCGTTCGCGATGGCCTGTCCCCCCGGCCTTCGCGTTCGTGAGCCTGGGCTCGTGTTCGCATAGAGCAATTGACCAACTGCCCCCAAAATCCCATAATCCTGCGCGTTCGCGAGAGGCTGGTCACGTTCGCGAAGGGTAAAACCCCCAGTGCTTCGCTTCGCGACCAAGCCATCGCGTTTATGATGAAGGAGTTCCGCCCCTGTCCCAGTTTCCCCTTCGCTTTCGGGGGAGTACCTTCGTGATCGCGAAGCACAAAATCTCAAACACCAGAAATCAGCAAAACCAGCAAATCCTCTAAGTCCAAAATCGATCTGTAGCTTATCTGAAACTCACCCGAGCCCCTCGGATTCCAATCCAAACATGCACACAAGTGTAATAACATCATACGAACTCGCTCGAGTGATCAAAATACGAAAATAACACCTAGAACTACGAATCGGACATCAAAATGCATGAAATTTTTAGGAAACTCAAGAACTTTCAAATTCACAACCGAGCATTCGAATCATATCAAATCAATTCCGTTTTGTACCAAATATCGCAGACAAATCTTAAATAGTAAAATAAAACTTTACCAAGTTTTGGAAGGATATTCGAACCCGGTAGCTATATAGTCATCCTACAGTTAAACTTCGAAATTCTTTAAACCTTCAAATTACTAGTTTTCAACAAATCACGTCAAAACACGCTAGGGGCTTCCGAATTCAATTCTGGGCATACGCCCAAGTTCAAATTTACTATACAAACCCACCAGATCGTCAAAATATCAATCTGAATCCGTTTACATAAAATATTTACCGTAGTCAACTCAAATTATTTTTAAGGTTAAAATTCATATTTGCTTAGTTTTTCACATAAAAATTTTCTGGAATAAGATACGGATGGCGCACGCAAGTCGAAAAATGCTAAATGGAGCTAATCGAGGTCTCGAAATACGGAAATAAAGGCTAAAACTCAAAGTGACCTATCGGGTCATCACAATATAAGTTGAGGACTTGAATTTTCTTCTTCTCTCAACTTTCTATTTCACTACACCAACCACTCTTTTTTCATACATGCTACAACACTTTTTCCATACCCAACACAAGGAAGAAACATCACTATTATAGGTAAAAAAATCTCTTTCATGAAATAAATAATAGGGTAATGGGGTAATAAAATATGAAACATGGATTGGTGATTATAATATTTAAAATTTAGTGTGTAATTAATGATAGAACATGGCATTAGTGATTACATGAATTACACCAAAAATAACGATCAATTTTTTTTTTTTTCAATTTATAGCTACTAATATCACAAAAAATAATACAGCTTAATATTATAATTTTAACATTAAAATGCACATAACACCAACATCATCTCATGTCAAACTTTCTTTTGTTGGGAAGTTGTATGTTTGTGCTTCCAAAATGAAGTGGGAGTTGACATTAATTATATAGTTATATGTATATTTCTTTGAATTTATACATGTATACATAAATTAATTTAATAATTATATTGTTTAAGAGGCTCAATCAGTCCCAAACCGAACTGAAACGTTGAATCAAATGATATTTATCTGCAAACCTAAAACGATTTAACAAAATCAAACCGAATTGATTGATGTACATTTGTATCTAGACCTGTAGTAAATTGACTCATAGCTTTTTGACTGTGGTTCTCTGGGCTCATCCTAATGAAATTTAGAAGCTATTTGGGCCAAATTGGCATATTCGAGTCTAGTTTGGTGCGTGTGTGTTTGTGCCTCTTTTTTTTTTTTTTTTTTGGATCTTTCCGACCGAGAACCACCGAGGAATAATCTCGTGGGATAGAGTCCTGCTTCTTGATAAGCTAGCTATGTAGAATACAATTTTGAGAGAAAAAAAAAAAAAAAACTA
Organism: Nicotiana attenuata; assembly: GCF_001879085.1. Lineage (NCBI taxonomy): Eukaryota > Viridiplantae > Streptophyta > Magnoliopsida > Solanales > Solanaceae > Nicotiana > Nicotiana attenuata. The sequence continues at coordinate 281,772 of NW_017670971.1, read as the reverse complement.
AGTAGAATACAGGAAGAATTGAACCCTTAATCAGCCCCCCTTGGATCAAAGATAACGAGATTGAAATCCTATATGCATTTTGTGAGAAGTTACGAAGTTACTTCATAATCTTTCTTATGGGCCCTGTCGGCTTGTCATGTAATTGGCTCTCCTTTAAGCTATGGGAGCCTGTTGGCCTGTCATGTGTAATTGGTTCTCCTATAAGCTCAAGGGCCCAAAAAGAAATTGTTAAGGTAAAAATAGCACGGTATATTCAGTTTTCGGACTGGTCAATCAAAAATAGCCAGCATTTACCAAGTCAATGTAAAATAGCCATTATTTTGCTGCAATAGAGACCAGTCCAGTATAATATACTGTAGTTCGGTGCACTTGTGTATGAACTCCAGCATATTATGCTGGACCGGTATACTTTGTTGGCTCCAGTATAATATACTGCAGACTGGAGCACCGGTGCTCCAAACTCCAGTATATTATACTGGACCAATATACTTGCTGGAACTCCAGTATATTATGCTGGAGTTCTAGTGTACTTATGCTGGAACTCCATCATATTATGCTGGAGTTCCAGCATACTTATTCTGGAACTCTAGTATAATATGCTGGAGTTCAAGTATACTTATGTTGGAACTCCAGCATAATATACTGGAATATTTTCCGGGTTTTGAACAGTGTTTTCGCTCAGATTTATCTTTATATAAAAAGTGGCTAAATTTCGATTACTTTTGAAATTCGGCTATTTTTAAAATTTACCCATTGTTAAGTTTTGTGCACCGAATGATGTAATAAATATTTACACAATTAGTAATTAGATCACTCATAAAGTACTTATATATAAATTTCTATGATAAGTATTAGTCGGTAACATGATAAAATGGTTGGAACAGGCTACCACAAGGTTAAAGTACACTAATGGTGTATAAAAATTTACAGCGCATTGTATATAACTTAAATTGAAAGGAATTTCTTATTTACATATGTTGGACGGCTTGGACTTTGGACCCTCCCCTTTTTGGTTCTATATAACTTCCCTCTGTCTTAGTTGGTTCTAAGAGGAACTTCATATTATGTTTTCCTTGTATTCTCTGCATTGTTGAGGATCACTGATCAATTAATGGCAACAGCTTCTCTAACTAACCCAAAGAGACAGATAACAAGCATTCCTCCAAAAGGGGCCAAATTAAGGCTCAAATATTTGAAAGGTTGGGGGAAACTCTATCTTCAATGTCCTCGAAAGCAGGGGAAATGCTGGTTAAAATCAAGAACAGAAGTAGCAGCAATGCCAAGAAAACCACAAGTCCATACAATTCTGTTAGCTACTGTGACAACTCTTGAAGCTGAGACATATAATCTTTAGATTATATATTGCACAGATGGTTTATCTATAATTAGCAGAAACACATGTGATCATGAAGTGAAGAAAGCTTTTGTTGGTTCAGAGGTAGTATACCGCTGCATTAGTGTTCTATCTTATGGTATTGAGAAAATAATGAAAGGTATATCGGCAAACATGATAAGTTTTTACCGTTACAGAAACGTGATGAACGAATGGTATTTACATGCACTAATTAGGTTATTAGTTGTACTACTACAATTGCTGTATTTCGTCTAGTATTATAGTACGACAATTGCTATAGACTTTAATTATGTGTATTTCGTCTTCTCCATCGGGAATGTTAGATCTTTTTTGTTAGATTATATTTCAAATGGTTGAAATTATTCGTTGAATTTCAATTAATGATCTTTTTGTAATAAACTTGTATGGTCAAAATCGGGGGTAACCTCGTAATGAATCAGACCCGAGCTCGAAGATGAGGCATCGAGTCCAAAGATCGAAGTGTCCGTTGAGACCAAGGCCAGCAACAATCGAGACTATGTATGACCGCCTTCGAGTGAAATGCAATAACGGAAAGACGAGATATCCGTAACCTGTCGGAGATCACGGCGGTTATTTGTACCAATCATGGGATTTACTTCCATAGTAAAAATTGTACTATAATTAGGATTCCTTTAGTATATAAAGGGGGATCCCCATCATTTTGTAAACACCTTACATTCATACAGAAAAGCAATATAATATTTCTCTTTTTCTCTGATTTATAAACTTGTTGTTCATTAATTGTTCTTACTTCACCAAACTTGAGGGTTCATTAGCTCGAGAGTACTGCCCAGGCATTGGTTTATTTTACATTCTTGTCAATTCCTATCCTTCATCTCTAAGTTAATCAATTGGTATTAGGTGAAATCACATATCCTTAAAACAGCATTATAAGTTAATTGTTATCCAGTTTTTAGGGTAAACTGTTTGGTGCCCACCGTGGGGCTAAGGATAATAGTGATTGACTAGTATTAATCCTCATAACACACGCTTCTTTTACACTTGTTCTTGTAAGTGTCTTTGATTTCAGGAATCAGCATGTCTAACTCTCAAGCAGTGCCCACTCACACAGACACCGGCCTTGGTCTTCATAGCGAGAACGAGCACATAGTCGCCCCGGGAAACGGAGTACCTCCAATCAATCCCGAAGGACCACAGGCCGTAAATCCAATCGATGTCAATTCTCGTGTTGCTATCCATGGAGATTTAGGCGCCGACCCCAAAAATAGCGTTCGTAGAGACGCCCGGGCAGCCGGTCAGAATGCACAGAGCAGTTGTTAGTTCCAAGGTTTCACATAATAATTTTGATGATAACAAACCAACAAAATTATTAATCAAAGAACATTTACTTGTGGTAATCTTATTTTTGTACAGGTATTTGGTGGAGATCATGGTAATCTTAATTTACTATGAAGTTGAAGAAGAAAGCATTTACTACTGATGCTATTGAAGATATATTGGGATGATTTGCTTATTATATGGAAAGAATAATCTTCTAGCTATCAAGGGCAAGGATTCAGAAAATCCAGAAAGGAAAATATTCCATGATTACCTTCAAGATTCAAACATTTGAATTGAATCTAAAATGTGAAATGACTTACTGCACTTCTAGTAGAAATCTCTACTGAAGGAAAGATTTTTTCAATATCATAGAAGGAAACTTGCTAGAATCATGGAGAAGTTTCATTATTTTGTGGAAGAAAAATACTACATGGAAAAGATAATACAAGACCAAGGAAGACTATATTTTCTATGGAAAGAAAATATACTATGGATGTAGTACAATCTATACTATGGAAAAAGATTATTTTTCAAGATCAAGAAAGGAATATTTTCAATATAATAGGAGAAGAATATATTTTCTATGTAAAGAAAATATCTATATTATGGAAGATTATTTTCCAAGATCAAGAAAGGAGTATTTCCAAAAGGAGTTCAAAGATGCTACTAGTATTTATGGGAAAATATTCTTACTACATTTCCCCTTTGGTATGGAAAAAAAATAATGTATGGAAATAAGTTTGAGTTCCATATAAAGAATGACTATTTCTCTTATGGAAATTCATGAATAATGAATCAAGACTATGGAAGAAGATGCACGTGGAGATGGAGTTATGAAATGCAAAGTTCTGTAAAGAAGATCAACCAAGATATTGCTTGCAAATAAAGAGAAAATATTCTACTACCATTAAAGGAAAAGAATCCTCTACACAAGGATTCTTATGCTGGTACTCAATGAAGAATTTACATATTCAAGAAAGGAAAGTGGAGACAATTAGGATCTATCCAAGTACATGAGTCAAACAAGAAAAGGAAATCAATATTGCAAAGATGCCCATATCCATTTTCAAAGGAGTGCCAAGTCAACATACTATCCATATTCATACAAGTGTTGGAGCTGCACATTATGGAAACAAATAAATGAGCAACGGTCAAATCCCCTTGAGTTATGCAATAGCCATAACAAGTTGAGATGGCTATTAATATACAAGCTCGACGAAGGAAGAAAGCACGCAGCCTTCTATACAATTGTCTATCCAACTACAAGTTCTTTATTCTACTCTTAACAAGCATTGTAATTCACTTTAGTAGATTTACCGTGTACCCAAAAGAGAGAAGAGAGACAGAAAAATATTGGAGAGGCAGTGTGTCCTAGAGGTTGTGTCACTATTCGTTTCTTTGGTGAGCGAGTGAAAACCAAAGGGTCGTTGTTGGTGAGCGAGTAAAAACCAACCCTGTCAGCGTTGGTGGTGATCGCTGAAAATCACAAAGTCTGTACTCAATTAAATTTACAAAGAGCTCTAAAACATAACACTCTTGCAACCCAAGAGGACTGGATTAGGATACCACATTGGTTTCGAACCAGTATAAAATTCCTGGTGTCATTTACTTTATCGCTCTCGTATTATATTCTGTTCCTTTACTGTTTGTTGTGATTAATACTTGTTTAAATTGAAAGAACTAACAGTTCTGTGCAGGCTGTCTCCGCATAAGTCGACTAGGTCTGAAGAGTGGTCGACTAGAAATTTAGAAAGGCTACAATTCACCCCTCCCCCCTCTTGTACTTTCAGTTGGTATCAGAGCAGGTCTCACATTTTTACTTTTGCTTAACAGCAAGTGAGAAAAGATCATGTCAGCACACACAGTTATCGGAGCCTTACTCCAAGAGGGGACTTCTGCATTGAAACCACCATACTTCAACGGACATTATTACACTCACTGGAAAATTCGAATGGAAGCTTTCATCAAATCTTATGATGTCAAAGTATGGTGAGTCATCAAGAAGGGTGACTTTCCTCTCCTGCAGTCCAAACCAGAAAAGAAACCAGAAGGACAGGTATCTACTAAAACCCTTGATATTGATGATTATACTGATGAGCATATGGCGATTGTGCAGATAAATTCAAAGGCAAAAAATTTGTTATACAATTCTATTAGCGGAGAAGAATTTGAGAAAATATCAAGTTGTGACACAGCCAAAGAAATGTGGGATAAACTTGAAGTTACCTATGAAGGTACTGGTAAGGTAAAAGAAACAAGGATAAACCGTCTGATTCGTGATTATGAGTTGTTTCAAATGAAGGAAGATGAATCCACTGAATACATGTTTGGCTGATTTAGCAAAATAGTTGGAGATCTAAAATCCTTTGGAAGATCATATTCAAGTGGTGAACAAGTCAGAAAGATTCTAAGAACTTTACCCACTTTATGGCAACCAAAAGTTGTTACTCTTGAATACGGAGATCTCGACAAACTATCATATGATGAACTTCGTGGAGACCTTATAGCCTTTGAGCAAACCCATCTCAAAAAGCATGAACATGAAGAGAAGAAAAAAAGTGTTGCTTCTAAATCAACTATTATTGAGTCTGAGAGTGAAGCCGAAGAAGAAGGAGACAAACATCAAGATGATATTGCATTATTTTCTAGAGTTGTCCCTCACACAACACGAAGAAGCAAGAAAAATGGAAGAGTCAAATCAAGTTCTAGAAAAGGTAATGAAATAAGTGAGCAGAAAAACAACGATAGAAAATGCTACAAATGTGGAAATTATGATGTCCAGAACTAAAAAGGAAACTATCCAAGGGCAATCAGAAGAGAAAATCTCCCAGCGTATGGAGTGATGAATATATGCCAGATAAAAATTATAGTGGAGCTGCCAACCTTTGTTTCATGGCACGAAGTGAGACAAGTGAGAAAAGAAAATCTTTTGGTGCCTGGAGTGATAAAGATATATCAGGCAACGATCATGAGGAATCTACAAGCAATTGCTTCATGGCCCCAAGTGAAACAAGTGAGGTAAGATCTCATGACTGTGATAAATGTAATGAACTTCAAAGTATCGTAGAACAGGCTTTAGAAAATATGAGAAAAATTCTTGATGAGCTCAAGAAGACTAAACGGGAGAAGAAAAACTTGGAGGCCCAACTTGAAGAATATAACAAGTTGAAAAAGGAAAAGTAAGAGTGGGATATTCTACTCGAAGAATATCAGGTTGAAAATGACTTACTTCAAGAAGAAAATGCGGAACTTCGCAAACAAATGAATAGTTTGCACAAATCTTCCTGTCACCATTTTGATCGACCGAACAAGCGGGCTCATTTTCTTAATAACTCCAAGTTGACTGACAACGGATCTACTAGTAGACGCCCTACTTCAAACAAGTCGACTCAGGAAAGCTTCAAGTCGACTAAGGCACCTGCTGGTAAATACTCTACTTCTTTTGTTACATGTCACTACTGTGGTAATTTTGGACATACAGCATTTGTATGTAATTATGCCAAAAGTCATGTTAGAACAAAACTTATTTGGAGACCTAAACAGTTACATATATCTCCAATTATACAAGCTACTAACCATGAAGGACCCAAAAAGGTTTGGGTACCAAAAACAAACTAATTTGTTTTGCAGGAATTCCTAAGTCCAGCCATAAGAAGGATCAATGATCGTTGCATATTGGCTGGTTGAAGTACATGCTTAAAGATGCTTCATAGTTCATATATATCTACAAAGATAAAGGAACTATGTCGAATGATCTAAAACTGAAGTTACTGGTATCTCTAAGGTTTATTCAAGTTCTTCTCGCTGCATTAGGTGATGCATATCTAGTTATTGGTTCAGTGAAATATATTCCGGTATATACATATTCGTCACCTATATACAGTTTGAGTCCACTAGTTACATCACATTGTTATTCTATTCAATGTTTTTTTATCCATGACTTAGACTTTAAATAGCTTGAATACATGTCTTGCATGAAGTATGATATTAGGAAGTAAGCATGCAATTTTTTTATATCATACAAACTTGATTCATGCCTACATGTGTCTTAAATTATTCTTGAAGTGAATTATTTGTGTAATATTTACTTTCCGGGTAAGAACACTAATACTTCACTTAAGATCAAGAAAGTTATTTAACTTTGAGAGGCCATTTCTGCACATGAAACATTTTTGGCAATACTCAAAAGCTTGAAAACGAAAGGTATGTATCTCAATTATTAAAGATTATTAGCTTTAATTGGGTTACGTTCTCGATCTATATTAGAGGGCTCCTTATGTAAGATATAGAAGGAAGAAAAATCAAGTGTTGATTATTTCTATTTTTTGCAAATGCTTACCCCCACCATGGTAAGGAATTGGTAAGGTTCATTATATCCTTTTAGCATTTCACTACTAATAATTCTTTAATATTTGGAATAGTTATTGTAAAGTCGTCTCTACACAGTTTCTTTTGACTAATATCTCTTTAAGCAATTTTTTGAATAAGGATGAAGGGCATATTCTGAGAACAAGCAATAAGCCAATAAGGGTACATTTGCACAAGCTGGATAAGGAATATCTGTGCTAAGAATAAACGAGTTCGAGCTGAAAGAATTTGAATGATTTGAAGTGTGAGAATTTTATCACCAACTCAAGTGAGCTACTATCACTGATATTCATCCACGAGCATGATGAAAATGGTAAGGTTGTGAATAACTTGGGTAAACATATAGCTCAAGGTCTCACAACAAGAAGGTTTATTTTCTCGTTGAAATTATTGCTATAGATATCTTTGTGGGCATCTTATAGAGTCTTTAAATATTTCTAATATGTTTTACATGGTTTTATAATTGAAAGATTTCTTTAAAACATCCCCTATTGTTAAGAAAATCTAACAGTGTTCATGTAACCAATTTGTTTTATAATCATCTCTAAGAGTATAGTTTCTCTTCTTTTCAAAATAATCTTTTTCAAAAAGGCATGATTGTGGGATTATTGCTACACACAGTTATTTTGATGATACTAACGAGAAGTTATATAAAGAATTTTATAGAGTTTTCAAGGTGATTGAATTTGAGAGTACAAGAAAGAATTAACATTCTTCTTCAAATCTCAAATAATGCAAAGCGAGGACGGTAGTTCATTCATAAAGCCAAGCATTCAAGAGAACTATTTCGGAGGATTGCGTTAGAACTTCATAGTAAATGAGTAATCCAGTGAGACGTCTACTTCTCTAACCAAAGAGAAAGATGCCAAAGGTAAGTTAACATGAAAGCATGTCTTGAGGATATTGAGACACTTTCTCATTTCAGGAAAGAAATTGGTATCATTCTCGTGTATCCTTTTGTAGTAAAATGATTCAACCTCCTTTGTGATTATCATTTATTTGTTTCAAAGCATAGATTGAAGTTTGCCTAAGATTCTTATCATCTACAAATATATTCAGCCTATTAATTTGTTTTATTATACCAAGGAAGACTATATTTTCTATGGAAAGAAAATAAACTATGGATGTAGTACAATCTATACTATGGAAAGAGATTATTTTCCAAGATCAAGAAAGGAATATTTTCAATATAATAGGAGAAGAACATATTTTCTATGTAAAGTAAATATCTATACTATGGAAAATTAATTTCCAAGATCAAGAAAGGAGTATTTCCAAAAGGAGTTCAAAGATGCTACTAGTTTTTATGGGAAAATATTCTTACTACATTTTCCCTTTGGTATGGAAGGAAAATAATGTATGGAAATAAGTTTGAGTTCCATATAAAGAATGACTATTGCTCTTATGGAAGTTCATGAATAATGAATCAAGACTATGGAAGAAGATGCACGTGGAGATGGAGTTATGAAATGCAAAGTTCTATAAAGAAGATCAACCAAGATATTGCTTGCAAATAAAGAGAAAATATTCTACTACCATAAAAGGAAAAGAATCCTCTACACAAGGATTTTTATGCTGGTACTCAATGAAGAATTTACATATTCAAGAAAGGATGGTGGAGACAATTAGGATTTGTCCAAGTACATGAAGTCAAACAAGGAAAGAAAATCAATATTGCAAAGATGCCCATATCCATCTTCAAAGGAGTGTCAAGTCAACATACTATCCATATTCATACAAGTGCTGGAGCTGCAAATTATGGAAACAAATAAATGAGAAGCGGTCAAATCCCCTTGGGTTATGCAATAGCCATAACAAGTTGAGATGGCTATAAATATACAAGCTCGTTGAAGGAATAAAGCACGCAGCCTTCTATACAATTGTCTATCCAACTACAAGTTCTTTATTCTACTCTTAACAAGAATTATAATTCACTTTAGTAGACTGTGTACCCAAAAGAGAGAAGAGAGACAGCAAAATATTGGAGAGGCAGTGTGTCCTAGAGGTTGTGAGCGAGTTAAAACCAAAGGGTCGTTGTTGGTGAGCGAGTGAAAACCAACCCTATCAGCGTTGGTGGTGATTGCTGAAAATCGCAAAGGCTGTACTCAATTCAATTTACAAAGAGCTCTAAAAGGTAACACTCTTGCAACCCAAGAGGACTGGATTAGGATGCCACATTGGTTCCGAACCAGTATAAAATTCCTTATGTCATTTACTTTATCTCTCTCATATTATATTCCGTTCCTTTACTGTTTATTGTGATTAATACTTGTTTAAATTGAAAGAACTAATAGTTCTGTGCATGCTGTCTCCACATAAGTCGACTAGGTCTGAAGAGTAGCCGACTAGAAATTTAGAAAGGCTACAATTCACCCCCCCTCTCTTGTACTTTCAGCAGTGAAGAAGGCGGGATTAGCCTTCGAATGAAATTTGAAATGTTACAAACTTATCCGGCTGCAATAGCGCAACTCCAAAATCGGGCACCAAGCAGGATCGAACTCGATACATCACAGGAGTTGTTCATAGGGTCGAACCTATACGGGAGAAGTTGAATGATAATCGATTAGGGACTGACCCCACCGTCATGAAGATGCTCGAGGACCTCACTAAATGGATAGAATCAGGTGAAAAGAAAATCGAGGCTTATGACAAAAAGGTAGAAACGTACAACTCACGAGTTGACCAAATACCGGGGGCACCCCCGATCCTAAAGGGTTTGGATTCGAAGAAGTTCGTACAGAAGCCTTTTCCTCAAAGTGTGGCTCCGAGCCCATTCCTAAGAAGTTCCGCATGTCGGACATCCCCAAGTACAACGGGACCACTAATCCTAATGAATACATCACTGTGTACACATGCGGAATCAGGGGAAATGACTTAGAAGATGATGAGATTGAATCCGTTTTGCTGAAAAAATTTGGAGAAACTTTATCGAAGGGGGCAATGATATGGTACCACATTTTGCCGCCCAATTCCATCGATTCTTTCGCCATGCTCGTCGTTCGTAAAGGCTCACGCCGGAGCAATAAAGGTCGCGACCAGGAAGTCGGACCTCTTCAAAGTGAGACAAAAGGACAATGAGATGCTAAGGGAATTTGTATCTCGATTTCAGATGGAACGCATGGACCAACCCCGGTTACCGTGATTGGGTTGTCCAAGCCTTTACTCAGGCTTTGAACGAGCGAAGTTCGATAGCATCACGTCAACTAAAGAGGAATTTGATTGAATATCCAGCAGTTACCTGGGCTGATGTGCATAATCGATACCAGTCAAAGATCAGAGTCGAGGATGATTAGTTGGGAGCTCCATCCGGTTCCGTTTACCCAAACAAGTCCGAAGTCAGGTTTCAAAGAGACATTGACAAAGAGCCCGATCGAACAGAGATCAATACCAGCCATACAGTGCAGATCGAAGAACAACGGATCGGAACATAATCCCGTTTGAAACGATCGAAGGAATGATCGAGGTCAAAATTCTTAGGGGCTCATGAGTTAGAATGGCTTCGATAAACACGTCGAGCCTAAAGAAGCACCACGGTTATGAGAGTACAACTTCAGCATTGATGTTTCAGGTATTATGTCAGCCATTGGATGAATCAAAAATACTAGGTGGCCCAGACCACTACAGATTGATCCAGCTCAAAGGAATCCCAATCAAATGTGCAAATACCATGGAACCCATGGTCACAAAACCGAGACTCTAGATTGTTAAGGTCGCTTATTCAACGAGGGTCACCTTCAGAGTTCTTGAGTGACCGAGCAAAAAATCACTTCAGAGACAAGGATGCAAACAGGAAAAACGAACAGGAGGAACCACAACACATGATTCATATTATCGTCGATGGGGTCGATATCCCTCAGAGTCCGACATTTAAACGCACCAAAGTCATAATCACAAGGGAGAAGCACACCCGGAATATTTACCAGAAGATACCTTATCTTTCAATGATGAGGGTGCAGAAGGGATCGAACATCCTCACAACGACGCACTGGTAAAATCCATCCTTCAGGATCAAATCGTGCCTGCAGCTCAAGTCCTCAACGGTTCCAACATGGTGAGTGAAACCACTAAAGGGGAAATCATGTTGCCAGTAAACATGGCCGGAACCATCCAGGAAACGAAGTTCCACGTGATCGAAGGTGATATGAGGTACAATGCACTGCTCGGAAGACCTTGGATCCATAATATGAGGGCAGTACCTTCAACGCTTCATCAAGTCTTGAAGTTCCCATCACCGAAGGCAGTCAAACGGCGTAAGACGAACAACCAGCAGCCAAAGAGTTGTTTGCAATCGATGAGGTGATAACGACTTTAACATCAAAGGACCAAATTCCATGAAAAAGCAGAAGGTCAAATAGCAACCACAGTCGCCGACTTCGACCAGATTGGAATAGTAGGAAATTATCGAGGACGGTGATTGCATGATACCTCGAACCTTCGTAGTCCCTGATGATTGCGATGCCATGAAGTCAATGGTCGAAGAGCTGGAACAAGTCATACTGATCGAGCACCTGCCCGATCGAAAGGTATACCTGGGCACGGGGTTAACTCCCGAGCTCAGGGAAAAACTCGTTAAATTCCTTATTAAAAATATGGATTGTTTTGCTTAGTCCCACCTTGACATGACAGGGATCCCACCGGAGATCACCACTCATCATTTGAGTTTGGACCCAGAGTTCAGACCAGTAAAGCAAAAGAGAAGGCCACAGTCCGAGGTAAAGCATGCATTCATCAAGGACGATGTAACCAAACTTCTCAAAATAGGGCCCATTCGGGAAGTGAAGTATCCCGAATGGCTATCAAACGTTGTCGTAGTCCCTAAGAAAGGGAATAAACTCATAATGTGTGTAGACTATAAAGACTTAAAGAAAGCATGCCCTAAAGGTTCTTTACCTTTGCCAAATATCGATCGCATGATCGATGCCACAGCCGGCCACGAGACTCTCAGCTTTCTCGTCGCCTACTCCAGGTACAACCAAATACAAATGAACTCGGGGGACTGGGAAAAGACGTCATTTATCACTAAGTACCGTAGTTATTGCTATAATGTAATGTTGTTTGGGCTAAAAAATGCCGGTGCTACTAATCAACGCTTAGTAAACCGAATGTTCGATATTCAAGGGCCTTCTATTTAGTCGATGCTTCTTTTTCCTTTGATGGAGAAGTAGTAGTTGCTTCTCTTTGAAAGTTCAAGCGAGTTCTTGAACAAATAGGTAAATCAATGAAGGTTTATATTGATGACATGTTAGTTAAGTCCCTGCACGTAGAGGACCATTTAATACATTTGTCGGAAACTTTCGACATATTGAAAAGATATAACATGAAGATCACCCCGAGAAATATGCATTCGGGATCGGCTCAGGCAAGTTCCTCGGCTTTATGGTGTCAAATCGGGGAATCGAGATCAACCCCGAAAAAATCAAGGCAATCGAAGACATCGCAGTCGTGGACATCGTTAAGTCCGTACAAAGATTAACAGGGCGGATAGCCGCTTTAGGCCGGTTCATCTCGAGGTCTTCGAATCGAAGCCACAGGTTCTTCTCACTTCTCAAAAAGAAGAGCAACTTTACCTGGACCCCGGAGTGCCAACATGCATTGGAAGAATTAGAGTGATATCTTTCGAGCCTACCATTGCTTCATACTCCAAGAGTGGACGAGCAACTCTACTTATATTTGGCAGTCTCGGAGATCGCGGTAAGTGGTGTCCTAGTTCGAGAAGAGAAAGTGTTAGTTTGTATGGGTCCACCAAATCGTAGAGTACCTAGTCCTCTACAAGTTTCTGCTGAGAGTACTTAATAAAGCAGTAAGTAAATGAGGCAGAGGATTTTCTACGTGGAAAAATCCCGCACAAGGGGATCAAAAAACCACGACCTACCTTGTAGGCTTTTAACTTCACTAACTTGTAATCTTACCTATTACAAGCTACATTACAATACTCCCTATTGTAAATACATTAAACTAACTTGTGGTACCTTTACCACATGCCACTTTGTGACTATCCTAGTTACAAAGGATTTTTCTAACTTGTGGTGCTGTCACCACAAGCCACTTTGTAACCCTACGATTACAAAGACTTTTCTTTATGACTAAATCTAGCCACAACCTAAACTCAATGAGTCTGATGATTTACAAGAGGATTCCTAATCAGTAAACTTCTAAGTAAGAGATTTAGGAGATATTGTAAGTGCAATAACAAGGTTACAACTCAACTAGGACAACAATAATCAATCGTTTAGGAACTGGTCCGTAATGGCGTTCAACCTTGTTCTTCAAGCTTGAGAGAATAATCTTTTCTGTTTTTGCTTGATGCTTGAGTGAGTGAAACTAAAACCCATTTGTGATGTTTTGTATAAAAGCTCCTTTGGTACAACTCAATCACATCACTTGAAATGATGTGAGTACTTTGTTTGGTTAGAGAATGAGTGGGCTGTCAGCATATTGCAGTGCGGCAGAAACAATGCCAGCAGTCACTTCAGTTCCAGCTGTGTCCAAATGACTTTGTGCTGCTATATAGGAACCGCAGGAGCATCAGGTCCTTGTTTGGTTCCTAGCTTCTGTATGTGTAGCAATTCAACTTTTATTGGAGTCCATTGAAGTTTGCAGCAGTCCCGAGTAGGTCAGGTTCCCTAACTGGTTCTTACAAGAAAGTTTGTTAGATCATCAAAACATAAGGCAAGAGTATTTAAGATTTATCAGTAAGGTATGCAATTTCCTGTTTACTATGTTAGCCTAACTTTAGGTGAGGCCAAAACTCGGTACCCACACCTAAAAAATTAGCACTTGCCCTAATAAGCACCTCTAGGAAATTAAAAACTTATTTTCAATGCCATCCTATCTGTGTTGTAACCACCTACCCCCTTCGCAACATTCTACACAAGCCCGAACTCTCGGGCCGACTGGCAAATGGGCCGTCAAAATCAGTAGGTACGATATCGAGTATCAACCCCGAACGGCTATCAAGTCTCAAATCTTAGCAGACTTCGTGGCCGACTTCACACCAGCCCTCGTACCCGAGGTCGAGAAGGAACTGTTGCTAAAATCAGGTACATCCTCGGGGCTGTGGACCCTTTTCACAAACGGTACTTCGAATATGAAGGGGTCCGGGCTAGGCATCATTTTGAAGCCACCCACAGGCAATCCGATTAGACAATCTATCAAAAACCCTAAGTTGACTAATAATGAGGCCGAGTATGAGGCCATGATTGCAGGTCTCGAGCAGGCTAAAAGTTTGGGAGCTGAGATCATCGAGGCCAAGTGTGATTCCCAGCTCGTGGTTAACCAGGTCAACAAAACCTTTGAGGTTCGAGAAGATCGAATGCAGAGGTACTTGGATAAATTGCAGGTAACCTTACACCGGTTCAAAGAATGGACCCTACGACATGTACCTCGAGAACATAATGGTGAGGCCGATGCCCTTGCAAACTTAGGGTCATCAGTCGAAGATGATAAAATTAGCTCGGGGGCTGTCGTACAACTTTTAAAATCAGTGGTCGAAGAAGGCCACGCCAAAATAAACTCCACAAGCCTAACTTGGGATCACTACAAAAAAAACTGGAAATAGCTACGAACGTCGTTGCTAAAACGCTCGTAGCTAGAAGAATTTCTTGATAATCCGTTGCTAATCCATCGTTAAATGAGATTAGTGACGAGTTTTTCTGCTTAGCTACAGAATTTGTCTGTCGCTAAAACCTGATTTTTTTTAGTAGTGGATTGGAGGAACATATATATCGATTATCTGAAGAATGGGAAACTTCTATCGGACTCTAAAGAATCTAGGACTCTGCGAACGAAAGCTGCACGATTTACATTGGCCGAAGATGGAACACTGTACAAAAGGATGTTCGATGGGCTGTTGGAAATATGCTTGGGTCCGGGCGACATCGACTACGTCCTACGAGAAATTCACGAGGGCACTTGCGGGAACCATTCTGGTGCGGAATCACTAGTTCACAAAGTCATCAGAGCAGGATATTATTGGGACAGTATGGAAATAGATACTAAGGAGTTTGTTTGAAAATGCGACAAATGCCAAAGGCATGCACCGATGATTCATCAGCCCGGGGAGCAGCTTTATTCAGTCCTATCCCCATGGCCGTTCATGAAATGGGGAATGGATATCGTCGTCCCTCTGCCATTGGCCCCAGGTAAAGCTAATTCATTTTATTTATGACTGACTATTTCTCTAAGTGGGTTGAAGCACAGACTTTCGAGAAAGTTAGAGAAAAAGAAGTTATAGACTTCATCTGGGATCACATCATAGGCCGATTAGGGATACCTGCCGAGATAGTATGCAACAATGGAAAATAGTTTATCGGCAGCAAAGTAACAAAGTTCCTCGATGATCACAAAATAAAAAGGATATTATGACGCTGTATCATCCTAGTGGGAACGGACAGGCCGAATCAACAAACAAGACTATCATTCATAATCTAAAGAGAAGATTGAACGACGCTAAGGGAAAATAGAGAGAAGTTTTACCCGAAGTCCTTTAGGCGTATCGAACAACGTCAAAATCTAGCACAGGGGCAACGCCATTTTCCTTAGTGTTTGACGCTGAAGCTCTGTTCCCGGTCGAGGTCGGGGAACCTAGAGTCAAGTTTCGATATACAACGGAAGAGTCGAATCATGAGGCTATGAATACAAGCCTCGAATTGTTAGATGAAAAACGGGAAGCCGCCCTCGTTAGAATGGCAGCACAAAAGTAGCGCATCTAAAGATACTATAAACGAAGAGCCAATCTTCGCCACTTTCGAATCGGGGACTTAGATTTGAGGAAAGTCACCCCCAACACTTGAGACCCAAACGAAGGGAAACTCTGCCCAAATTGGGAAGGGCCATATCAGGTCCTCGATGTCATCGGAAAGGGATCTTACAAACTTGGCACAATGGAGGGCGAACAATTGCCAAATAATTGGAACATATCACTCCTCAAACGATATTATTGCTAAGGTATGACTTTCTCCCTCTTCATTTGTGTTTGACACTAACTTATTGCATGTGTTCAATCGAAGACATCGAGAAGCTCTCCAACACGAAGACCTTAGGTTTTAAAGCACACATTTCACTATTTTTCCCTTAGATCGATTTTTATCCCAAATGGGTTTTTCCGGCGAGGTTCTTAACGAGGCAACAACTATTTGTGCTACCTTGGGACAATTCAACTGTATTCGAAGCTTCTTTACAATCAAGCTCAAATACTGGAGGGCATCACCCTCAGATGTTATGTTTTCAAGGAAGATGCTTCACGTCAACAAGGTCTCGATAAAGTTTTGTAAAGGGCCAAACGGTCAAAGGAACCGTGCCCGTGTAGATTACTCGAACCCTAAATGACAAAATATGTACGCATGAACAATGTATTCGAAGGAGTACCTTTTCCAAATGTTCCATGCCTTAGTGAAATTTCTACGTTAACAATTTCATACTTACGATCTACTACGAAAACTGGCTCAAGAGCCAATCGTAAATAAAGCTCGAGCAATTAACCCCGTACTCGGGGACTGCCGTCCAAAAATCGACCTTCTCGAATTACTAAACTTCGAAATCATAAGACCTTGTAAAGGAAACTCTCGACTTTACAGGCCACGGCCATCCCACTCGGGGACTGGTACTTCGAACAAGTTCGAAGTACTGTTGAGAAACAAACCCAAAGGGCAAATCTCAAGTTAAAGGCTATGACCGAACTAACACGGTTCAGAGACGTCCAAATTCCGTAATAAAACAGTCCTTCAAATATTTTCACAAAACTGGTTAAACAAGGCTACCCTTGGCAAAATTACAAAAGGTTTCGATAACATCAACCCTCGAAAACCGTAAAGGGTGCTAAATTGTTCGAACTCTCGAACAAACTTATGCTAAGGCATAACAAAGTTTTCAATAACTCTAACCCTCGAGAATCCTAACGGGTACAGAGTTACCTCGTGCTAAGGCATAATAAATTCTTATATGATTAATCTTTTTAAGCCGAAAAGGGAAGAAGCCACTCTTTTGAGGCCTTATCGGCCCAATTCAAAGAGCCTAAGGGCCATTATATTTTTTGGGTTCGAGGATCGGCCCTCGCTCAAAAGAAACCTAAGGGTTTTTTGTACTCCGAGTTTGAGAAAGTACTCACTCGATGATAAAGACTATATTATTCCAACTCCGATCAAATCGCTTAAGTTTCGGATTCACAAACAAACAAAAATGAAAATTTTTGCAAAACAACGAAGTGAGTCAAAATCCTCACAAAATATAAAGTATATAAGGCAAAAAGCAAAATAGAGTCTTCACAAAACAGAAATTGGAGATAAATCGAAAAGAAAAGGGATCTTTTATATGTGCAAAATATTTATAATGACCACTCAGGGTCTTACACAAAAATCCAAGAAAGACGAAAAAATTCTAAGTGCATAATCTTCCATGGGAGATCCATCTTCATCTCTCCGCTCTCGGGTCCACTTGCGCTCCCGGAGTCATCATCATCAGAGAGCAAAGCTTTGGCTTCAGCCTCTAGCACTTTCACATTCTCGGTATCGGCCGTGAGGTCAAAACCATGAGCATGAATCTCTTCGAGAGTCTCTCTCCGAGACTGGCACTTAGCATGCTCGGCAACGGGGATAATCAAACCTGAGCAGCATCAGAAATATCCTTTGCTCGAGTGTTAGCGGCTTCAGTATCAGCTCGGTAGACGGCCACGACCGCCTTCGCGTTGGCCTTTACTCTTTCCACTTCAGATGCGGCCTTTGCAAGCTCAGCGGCCAACCGAGTCTCGAGCTCTTCAATTTTCTTAGCTTGGGGAAAGCTCTCTTCCTTCATGCTTTGGAGTTGACGCTTAGCCGAAGATAGCTGGGCTCGAGCGGTACCTTTCCCCGAGGCGAGTCGGTCCATGTTCTGCTTCCACCCCAAAGTCTCCGCCTCTTTCATCTCAGCCTCCTCTCGAAGATGCTCAATCTTTTCGGCTTTCTGCTGAACCTGCAGGATCTAAGTGTTAGTCTCTAATATCAAATTGATATGTCAAGCTCCCAAAATTTACATTACCTACTCGATGAGAGCGGTCTGCTCTTTATGAGATGTTGCCAATTCAGCTCGGAGGTCCCTGATCTCCTCTTCTTTTTGCACATAGAGGAGTTTGAGGGCATCTCACTCCTCCGTGAGCCTTTTGAGATCGGCCTCACACCGGTTCAGCTCAACTCGGGATTTGGAAAACGCTTCCCGATGAAGCGTCACAGCCTATGGAGAAAAGAACGAAATCAAACAAAAAGAAATAAAAGCAAACATAAACCTAATAACGGGGGCTGAAATCTACCTGGCTCAGGAGTCGCCGAGCCTCATCAAAAATGATCGATGCATCCAGATCGGAAACATCGTCGACCCCCGTGAAGCAGCCATGGAATAGGTCATCCTATTCGTGGGCCGTTCCCACATCGGTGGTCTCCATAGCCTAGGCCTCCCAAAATTGCCCCTCAAAAAATGTAGGGAGGGGCGGCGAATCATCAATATTGATTGACCCAAGCAAGACACTTGGGGCGGTCTCTCATTTTCGGATGACTTTAGAACAGGACCCTTCGGGCACGCACGCCGATTATTCATCACGGTGGGAGACAGCTTCAGCCTCCAATGACTCGGGGACTTTGCTCAAGCCATCTTTCGAGATTTCCTCGATCTGAAGATGAGCCTCCTCGACCATCACCGGCTCAGCTGCTTTTAAAACTTCGACGTTTCCCCTCTTTCGAGCCACCAGCTCACAACCAGCATCTTCTCCCTCCTCTTCTTCATATCGTAGCTTTTGGGCTACTTCGCCAGACAGAGTGGCAGTATCATTCTTCAACTTATGAGCCTTGCTCTTCTTAGTCTTTGGAGTATCGAAAGACGAGACCCTTTTTCTCTTCCTTTCCTTGGCTTGTTTCGTGGCCTCCTCTTCCCCAGGTGGGGACGGCCTCATGGCAGCATTGTCTCCGAGACCTGTATGGGAGGAAATCAAGTAAAAATAAGAAAGAAACAGTTCATAGAAAAGTATCAAACATGGATAGAGAAGCTTACTGTGATTTTTAGCCTCCCATCGGCCCTTGGCCAAATCACGCCAACAGCGCTCAACGTACGAAAAGGTCGAGACCAATTTCCGAACCCAGCCTTCAAGGTTCTGGATTGCACCGGGCACCCAAGAAATGCTGCATCATAGGAAAGGATGTCAATACGAAAAGACAAAAGAAACAAATCGGTAGACGAAAGCTATAGGTGAGTTCGTGCTTACGCTTCATGTTCTACTCTTCAGGGAACGACATCTTCTCGGACGGAATTATGTCGGAAGTCCTCACTCGGACAAACCGGCCCATCCATCCTCGGTCCTTGTCCTCATCTATGCTCGAGAACAGCACCTTCGTGGCTCGACATTGAAGCCTTATTAATCCACCTCGATAGAGACGGGGGCTGTACATTCTAATGATGTGGTCGAGGATAAAAGGCATCCCCTTGACTTGGCTCACGAAGAATCAGAGAAAAATAACAATGCGCCAGAAGGATGGATGGATCTGCTCTTGGGTTATTAGGTATTGGCGGCAGAACTCAAGGATAATGGGGTCAATGGGACCTAACGTAAAAGGATAAGTGTAAACACTCAAGAACCCTTTCACACGAGCGGTGATATCCTCTTCAGGGGTCGGGATCACCACCTTCTTGCCTTCCCAATGGAAATCCTTTTTTCAGTTGCTTCAAGTCTCCCTCAGTTATCGAGCATATGTATCTCGACATCGGCTCACATCGGCCAGGGACCGATGATGGTTTCTCGATCTTGAAATTGGAAGTGAGATCGCATGACCCGGGAACACACTCTTCGATACGTGGCTCCACTAACGTTTTATCACCGGTCGGCCGCGATGAAGAGGCTTTTTCCTTTTGGGGAACGGTTTTAGATGTTTTCGCAATTCCTATGTGAGTTCAGAAAAAGAAGAAGATGAAGTTTGTTGTTTAATAAGAAGGTTGGCGAACGGGATATGGAGAATTGAAAAACTTGAAGAGAGAAGAAGTGCTTTGAAGATTAGAAGAGATTTTGGAAGCAAAGTTTGACAAAATTGTGAAGATGGTCTATTTATAATGTTTGCCATGACGGTTCAAGGGCACTAGTGGCCGACCATCAACTGGGACTTATTAATGATCTTGAGAACTGTGCAGACGCAACGCTTCAGTCGCCTCCGTCGCTAACGTCACGAGGGTGACATCATAATTGGTCGAGGTGCAAAATTGATAGCTTAGTTCATTTCTTCTCATTACACTCTAAGAAACGAGGTGACTATCTGTATACGGTCAAAATCGGGCCTATCCGATTTTGCTATTAGATCGAGACAAGGGAGTTGCATCGGGGGTAACCTCGTAATGAATCAGACCCGAGCTCGAAGATGAGGCATCGAGTCCAAAGATCGCAGTGTCCGTCGAGACCAAGGCCAGCAGCAATCGAGACTATGTATGACCGCCTTCGAGTGAAATGCAATAACAGAAAGACGAGATATCCGTAACCGGTCGGAGATCACGGCGAAAATCTTGGAGTAGATCAAATCAAGGGCGGTTATTTGTTCCAATCATGGAATTTACTTCCATAGTTAAAATTGTACTATAATTAGGATTCCTTTAGTATATAAAGGGGGATCCCCATCATTTGTAAACACCTACATTCATACAGAAAAGCAATATAATATTTCTCTTTTTCTCTGGTTTATAAACTTATTGTTCTATAATTGTTCTTCACCAAGCTCGAGGGTTCATCAGCTCGGGGTACTGCCCAGACATTGGTTTGTTTTACATTCTTGTTAATTCCTATCATTTATCTCTAAGTTAATCAATTGGTATTAGGTGAAATCACATATCCTTAAAACAACATTATAAGTTTAATTGTTATCCAGTTTTTAGGGTAAACAAAACTAAAAATGGAAATATTGTCATATATATATATATATATATATATATATATAATAAAGTAAAGGAAATATAGATTATCATGGCAGATTTCATGACATAGTGATTTATGTTATCTTTGTGAAAAGAGAGAATCTGAATTGAGTTCTTCAGTGAATATGAAATTGTTGATACGCTTATGTAATATGTCGATTCCTGCACGGCCATGATTATTAATTGACTTGTTTAAAGAATTTTTCAGCACATGCAAGAGAATATGTACGGACCATTATACAACTCCAAAGGTAAATGAGAGCGAGCTTTCCAACCAAATGATACTTTATGGACCCTTTGCTTGTATAGTGGTTGACAAAATGGATTTTGAGAACCATCCTCATTGGATTTATTGAATAAATATCAATTTCTTTTATAAGTTCTATCCTATATATTTTCCATGGCAATTTTGTTTAATAGTTTAACTGCATAGTTGTCATGAATGTGACTGGATTTAGATGGATTCATTGTTCCACGTGGATATATAAAGTATAAATATTTAAGTCTTTTACCGAATAAGATATCATCGTTAAACGAAGTCAACCCTCAGACTTATTGTTTGTATTTATTGATAATGTACACAAAGTCTAAGAATAAATGAGAGCAAGCTCCTATTGAATGATGTTTGAATGTTTGGTGGACTCGTCTGTTTGTGTAGTGGTGACAAAATAAACTCTCTGAAAACCACATCATGCATTTGTATTTAACCAACTTTTCACAAATATCAAAAGTTCTTTTCTTTGTTCTATCCTATATTTTCCATGGTTTTGTCTAATAGTTTAAGTGCAGGGTATCATGAACGTGCTTGTAATTGAATGGATTCATTAGTCAACATGACTATATAAAAAGATAAACAATATTCAGCTTTTTACCTAATGAGTATAGTTAAGAAATCAATCCCTTCGAAGTATTGCTTTAAGCAGTTTACATACACTTAGTATTTCCAAGATTCTGGTTTTAAACTATACACTATTTTTGGGAAATTAACTGATCAAGACTTCGCTATGGAAGAATTAATAACTCAGTGGACGAATGATCTTTCTACACTGAAGTCAACTCCCACATCAATATTTTATCATTTTCTCTTCTCTTCAAGAGCTTCATTCAAAACAGTAACTCTAAACCAACTACCAAGATAATGATATGAAACTTTTTTATTACAAAATATATTAACTTTCAATGATATTCAGATAAAATTGAGTGACTTTTTCATTAAAATAGTAAATTAGCATTTTGGTTTAATAAAATAAAAGTTATGTGACCATTCATGAAATTAACCTTAAGTATTCCTTTGTTTTTTCTTCTTCCACTTCTCCCTTAAATAGAAAACATCTGGTTTGAAAGACACCGTAACACGTTTGTTATCTACTATCAAGGTCCCCACACAGATATTGAACTTGATTCACTTTGAAGGCTGTTGATAGACTCATAAAAACATCTTCATATATAATGGAAGTAAAATTCTTAATTATATTAATTGGTGTAATGTAAGTTTGATCTAAACTAAGAGTCCACCAAACTGCATAGAGAACCTGGTTCTCAGGTTCTCTATCAGTTCCCACAGAACACACACACACACATCAGTAGGTAAATAACACAACAGTATTTTACGTGGAAAAATCCCAGCTCAAGGGATTAAAAAACCACGACCTATACTCATAGGATTTCAACTTCACCAACCGAACAACTTTAGATTACAACCTATTGTAACCTAGGAATTAAACTCTAGTCCCTCACTTACTTGCAATAACTCTATTGCAAGCCTCTTTGTAATAACTCTATTACAAAGCTCACCACTTTGACCAACTCTAGCCAAATACAAACACACGATTTATGGTTTACAAAAATATCCTACAAGATGCTTCTAACTAAGCTGAGTAGGAATTACAAGTGAATAACATTAACAAAGATACAACAATACTAAGGACTCACGATGAACTCAGTGCTGGGATATGGTCATTTGTTCTATTGATGTTTTATTCTTCAAGCCTTGGAGTGAATGAAGGGGGCTGCACACTTGAGAGAGAATTAATGATTTAAGGTTTGCAAGTGTGTGGTTTTCCTTGCCTCATATCGGTAATATACAAGTGAGGTCATTGGGATGATGTAAGCAAGTAAGTACACAACATGCTCTAAAAAGTGACTGATGCACTCTTGCGTGTGCAACAGTGCAACAGCTATAACAGTTGTAAGGATATGACTTGTAGTATGACCGGAGGAACTGATAACCATTTGTTCCCTCTACCGTTCCTTTGACTGATATTATTGGAACTTGTGTCAAACATGTGACTTGTTGTTCTGAGCACTTTGAGGCTTTGTATCAGGTTCCCTACCTAGTTCTCATATGAAGTTTGTTAAATCATCAAAACACAAAGGCATATAACTTATCAATTTTCCCCTTTTTGATGATGACAAACTTAGAATTAAAGTTTTCCTGAGAACCAGATCTCCATACAATTCACCCTGCAGATTAGTTATATTCCCCCTGAGAACCTGTTTCTCTTTCTCCCCTTCAATTTCTCTTTCCCTTTTTGTCATCATAACCGCAAAAAGAACTCCAGCAAAGTTAACTCATGCCACTTATATGAACACAACATAGCTAAAAATAGAGCACAACAGTATAACATGCATAGCAAAAGACTGAGATGCTCATTGATTAATTTGAGGGAAAAAACATAGGCAGAAGTACCATTATTACAAGACATCTACACAATAAACAAACTTAAAGTACCACAGTCATAAAAACAACAAGCCAAACAGGACACTGGGACTAAGACAAGCACAGATAAACTGGACACTGAGAAGGGGACTGTTTAAGGGGCACTGGGAAATGGAGGGAAGGATGAAGAGGCAAGGGCTTTGAGAAGAATATCCACTCGAGCATTCGCAGACCGCTGCTCATTCATCAACTGCTCTTTTAGGTTCTCAACCTGTTTCCTCAGGTCTGCTTTTTCAGCCATCAAGCAGGCAACCTCTGCACCATGTGCACTGCTAGAACTAGGTTCCTCTTTGGCTTGACTGAGCTGTCCCTCAAGAATGGCATGCCTAGCCTTCAGCCTCCTTATTTCCTTGTTAGCAGCAGTTTGAGCATCGGTCAGCTGAGAGATCGTGGAATTGCTGCCAACTCCCCCTTCTTGTTGATACACTCGCACTCTTCTGGGGTAGTCATTGAGAATGTTTGCTTTCGAGTTCCCACCGCTGCTCTTCCCAAAGGAACTTTGAAATATTCAAACACTCTAATGAGCACCATATGGCAAACCATGGTTCCCATCCTTGAAGTCAGCCACCTTTTTCATATGTTCAATGATGATTCCAAGCAGTTTGATGGTAGTGTATCCATCCAATGCTTCCATGAGGAACATGTCTACTATTGAAGTAATGGAACGACTTTCCGCGCAAGGGAGCAGGACCTTGTTCACCATATCAAACATAAACTGATATTCTGGAAGCATGGCCTTCTTGTGTAGCCACTCCCCTCTCTGAACAGCCTGAGCCTTTAGAATGATCATCCTAAAGTCAGGGGAATAAGTCTTTTCAACAGACAAGAGCCCCTCAATGGGCACACCCAAGACACTTCCTAGTACAACTTCATCCATCACAAAATCTACTCCATTAACCTTTAGGCAAATATTGTCATTTTCCACAATGAACAGATCCGCGTAGAAACTACGAACCTCCTCTTCATAAACTTTGGGACTCTGAATGGTAAATATATGAGTCCACTTCTGAAACTCACAGATTGCGACCAGCTGTCTCATGCCTGACATTTCAAGAATATAAACATCAAACACTCTTCCCCACAACACCCTTTTCTTCTTCAGGTTTTCTCTTCTATCAACTTCAGACACTTCTATTTTGGCTCTCTTGGAGGAACCAGGTTCCTCTTTGTCACTTGTGTTTCTCTTCTGAGACTTCTTCACACTTTTCTCCTTCTTCTTAGACTTACTTTTCTGACCAGACTCCTTCTGGTCAACACTCTTCTCTTTATCAATCTCAACACCTTTCATGGACGACCCTCTCTTGGGCTTCACAAGCACAGACTTCTTAGAGGATTCACGAACAAGGGAAGTAGGTTCCTCATTCACCTCTTCATCCTCAACATCCACAATGTTTGTTGGAGGCAGATCCTCCTCATTCACTAATTTTTCCCCTTTCACCAACCTTCTTCTTTTCTTTTTTCCTTATTTCTTTTCAAAGCACTCTCAAGTGTTTCTTTCTTCTGCTGCCCAGTAGTGGTCCTTTTAAGAACGGGCTCTTTGGGGCTGCCCTACCACTTCTAGCGGCTATAAACTGCGCCACAGGCATATCATCATAATCTTCCTCATTTGCATCATCTTCCTTCTCAGATAAACGCATCATCTCAGGAATCACAAAATTTAAAGGAACTGCATCTAGATGAGGGGAAGGGAGAGGGTTAGTACTATCAAGGGCTTTTTAGTGGATCATGGAGTTTCATCCCAAGTAGGAGCAGAGTGCTCTTCTTGGGCAGAGGGAGCAGGTCCCTCTGATGGCTCCCCTGTAGTACTAACGGGTACCAATTCTCCTTGAGGTACCAATTCCCCACTTCCATCCTCCTTAACATTTTCTTCCGCTTGAGTCTCAGCACTCACATCACCAGACACAAACTCCCCAACCAAACACCCTTCATAGCAATAAACAACATGCTCTTTATGGCTTCCTTCTCATTGACATCCAACAATATAGAATCAGTAGAAGCGAGAGAGGCGTTAACTGATGGTGATACAATATTCAGATCAAACATCGGAGTAGAAGGAGTGGTAGACACACCAGATGCTTCACCAAAACTAGCAACAACCTCTTGGGCTACAATTACTTCGTTATCTTGCTGACTAGAAACCTCTACTCCCTCTTCTCCATCTTCTGCCATTTTTTTTGGCATAGCACAGGGAGAGTTTGTCGCGACAAACTTTTTGGGTGTTTGATTTTTTCAGCTATGGTGGGAACCAGAACTCGATGGAGTCGAAGAAGAGACAGTGGGTAGTTGTTGGTGGGAGATGGGATTTTTACTGGGTGACGGTGGAAACTCATACTCGGGCTGTTGTGCTTCGTGAGATAAAGACACGGTAGGAGTGACAATGGTGGCTTTAGGGGTCTTTGGCTTTTGGGAAGACATGGTAATTTTTAGAACAAAGACACAAGAATGAGGGTTTTTGAGAGAAGAAGAGAGTTTGATGGCTTTGATGTCGACAGTTATGAGAGAGATAAGTCTTTTGGGGTTATTTAGAGGGAAGGAGGGACCAATTACAAGTGGGTGCAATGGACTGGGTAGACGGGTCGGTTTGTAATGGGTGTGACGTTTGGGCTTAAAAAGGTGTGAGAGAAAGGGCGAACACATTTTAATGACGTGGCACTTTTAGGAGTTTAAAATGTGTATGCGTGTAAGACGAACTACTAACCTGAGTCAATGGAACCAGGTTCCCTGACTGATTTTTGAAAATATGAGTCTCATTCTTCTACCAAATTGCTATATCATTAGCTGCTTGTTTTCCCTGTAATTGCCATGCATGTTTACCTGTAACTGTATAGGATTGAGTTGGAAATTACCAGAAAATACTTTTTAGCAATTTACCTTAACATTCCTTCAAATCCAGTCATTGAGGGACCAGGTTCTCAATTTAATTTTATTAGTTCCAAGCCCAGTTGATTCTTTTCAAAATGTTATCTGCTTAATGCTTTGGTGAATATATCAGTTACCTTGTCCTTTGTTTTGCAAAACTTCATCCAGATGAGCCCTTTTCAACATTGTCCCTAAGAAAATAATATCGCACATCAATGTGCTTTGTCCTCTTATTCTGAACCGGGTCTTTGCCATGTTGAGAGAACTTGTGTTGTCACACAGTAGTGGCACACAATCAGAAAATGCACCAAAATCTTCCAGTTGTTGCTTGATCCACTGCAATTAAGCACAACATGAAGCAACTGCCACATATTCAGCTTCAACAGTAGAGAGAACTATAGAGTTTGTTTCTTTGTACCCCATGAAATCAAGCATGATTCCAGAAAATGTGCCATCCTAGATGTACTCTTTCTATCTACCAAATAACCAGCATAATCAGCATCAACATACTTAATTAAGTCGAAATTGTCTCCTAGGGGATAGTAGAGGACCAACTCATGTGTTCCCTTGAGATACCTTAGAATTCTCTTTGCAGCTTTCAGATGAGATTCGTTTGGACTTGGTTGGAATCAAGCACATAATACCACACTGAACACAATGTCAGTTCTCCTGGTTGTAAGATACAAAAGTGAACCAATAATAACCCGATACATGGTTTTATTCAAAAGGGAACCGAGTTCATCCATGTCCAGACGAGTGGCTGTGGCAATAAGAGTATCAACAGTCTTTGAGCTTTCCATATCAAACCTCTTTAAAATCTCTTTAATGTATTTCTGCTGACTTATCATCTTTCCCATAGAGGTTTGCTTAACCTGCAGATCTAGGAAGAAGTTTAGTTCCCCCATCATACTCATCTCAAACTTGCGTCCCATAAGCTTGGAAAACTCCTCACATAAGGAATCATTTGTTGCACTAAAGATGATATCGTCAACATAAACTTAAACAATTCCCTCTTTTCTTCAGAAAGAGAGTGTTGTCAATTTTACCTTTTGTAAAGCCATTTTCCAGAAGGAACCTAGACAAACTTTCATACCATGCACGAGGGGCCTGCTTTAAACAATATAGCCTTGTCGAGCTTGAATACATGTTCAGGATGCTCATGACATTCAAAACTAGGTGGTTGTTTGACAAAACTTCTTCCTTTAAATATCCATTCAGAAATGCACTCTTGATATCCATTTGGAATGATTTGAATTCCATACGAGATGCAAAAGCAATGAGAATTCTGATGGCTTCCATCCGTGCAATTGGAGTAAAAATCTCATCATAGTCAATTCCTTTTTCTTGATTATAACCTTGAACCACCAACCTGACCTTGTTTCTTGTTGTATTTCCAAACTCATCAAGCTTGTTTCTTAACACCCATCTAGTTCCAATAAAAGTTCTATCTGAAGGTCGAGGAACCAAGTGCCACACGTTATTCCTCTCAAATTGATGGAGTTCATCTTGCATAAAAGCAATCCAGTCAGCATCTTTTAATGCTTCCTTGATATTTTTGGGCTCAATTTGAGATAGGAAAGTTGAGAAGCAAACATGCTTCTTGTCTTTGATCTAGTTTGAATCCCTGAATCAAGAGGAGTGATCACATTCTGGAGAGGATGTGAGCTTTTGTGCTTCTAGTTGGATACCTGAATCTCATTGTGAGAAGACCCAGGTTCCTCCGAGTGGGATCTATCGTTAGCATCCATGGAGGAGTGAGTTCCACTTCTCTACTCAACATCAGGAGTTCCTTGCACAACATCAGCAAGTCTGCTTTTCGCTTCAGCTGCTGTAATTGAGGAACCGGGTTCCTCTGAATCAGCTAGAGGTTCTGCTGCATCTTCTTCATTAGATTCCTTGACCTGACTCATCAGATCTGCCTTCCCATTTGCCATATCAATTACTTCTCCAGGAACCTTTGACTGCTCTCCATCTTTATCATTCTTATCATGTGAATCTTTCCCACTTAAGTGGTGTGATTTATCAAAGATTACATATACGTTTTCTTCAAAACACATTGAGTCTTTTGGTTTTAGACCTTTTATGCTTTACTTTATGAAGAATATCCAAGAAAGATCCCTTCATCGCTTTTGGCATCAAATTTTCCAAGCGCTTCCTTACCGTTATTGAGAACAAAACATTTACAACCAAATGTTCTCAAGTAAGTCAGCTTGGGGTTTCTCCCGTTTAGCAATTCATGCGGGGTCTTGTTTAGTAGGGACATGATCATGCACATGTTTATCAAATAGCAGGTAGTGTTCACTGCCTCATCCCAAAAGCTCTTTGGTACATGACTGTCAATTAGCATCGTCCTTGCCATGTCTTCAAGAATCCTATTTTTCCTCTCCATAACATCTTGTTGGGGTGCTTTGGGAGCTGAAAAAATATGATTTATACCATTTTCTGCACAGAATTCGTCAACTTTCGCATTGTCGAACTCTGTACCATGATCAGATCTTATGCTTACAACATTATGGCTCATCTTCACTTGAATTTGCTTCACAAAGGCAGCAAAGATTGGAAAAGTTTCATCCTTGGTTCTGAGGAACAGGGTCCATGTAAATCTGGAGTAGTCATCTACAATGACAAAAATATATTTCTTTTCTCCTTTGCTGGGCACCCTCATAGGTCCACATAGATCTATATGGAAAAGATCCAGTAGCCTTGAAGTGCTTACTTCCTTTTTTTGGCTTGAAAGAGGACCTGACTTGCTTTCCTTTCACACATGCATAACACATTTTGTGATCCTTGAACTTTAACTTTGACATCCCACGGACCAGGTCCTTCTTGACTAGCTTGTTCATCAAGAAGAAGCTTGTATGTCCCAATCTTCTGTGCCACAGTTCAGCATCATCATCAACAACACTCAAGCATGTAAGATCCCCACTGTTTAAGGACTCAAAGTCAGCAACATAGATGTTTTTGAATCTTTTCACCATTAGAACCACTTCATCAGTCACAAGATTGGTGACAGTGCAAGACTTTGATAAGAACTCCACTTTATTTCCTTTGTCGCAGATTTGAGAGACACTCAGCAGACTGTATTTCAGGCCATTCACATAATACACATTATCAATTGAGTGAGTGAGCGTCTTTCCAATTCTTCCAACTCCTAGAATTTATCCCTTTTTGCCATTGCCAAAGGACACACTCCCGACTTGCAGGGCTTTGAGTGAATGGAAATCATCAGTACTTCCAGTCATATGTTTTGAGCAGCCGCTATCCATATACCATCCTTGGTTGCTTTCTTTTACAGCTCCCTGCACAAGAAAATCAGAGATTAGACTTAGGAACCCAAACAAGTTTAGGTCACTCGTAGTGAGGAAAAGGGCAAATTAAACTCCTTCTTGTCCAAGCAGACACGTTATTTATTGTTGGAACCAGGTTCCCTAGGAGTAGATACTTTTTCAACAAAAACTTTATTTTTCTGTTGGGACTAAACTCTAGCTTTATAGGAATCTTTAATATGTCAGTGTTACCACAATGAGTGCAAGGCCAGTTATCAAGGACAATAACATACTTTCTATGTGGGTTGTAAGGAGCCTTTTCCTTTTGGAACCCAATTCCCTGCATGTTCCCCCATTACTTTTATACATGAAAGTGATTGTATCAGAGGACCAGGTCTACTTTAGAGATATATCTAGGTCATTTTTAACCCTGCTTAGATCTTCCTTAAGTTGTCTATTTTTTTCAAGTTCAGCACACAGACTCAACTTTACCATTTTGAGTTTATTTTCAAGTTTAAGGTGTGCCTCACTCGCCACTTCCTGACCTTTTGAAGAGTCCATGCCATTTTCTATTGAAGCTTACATAGAAATATTTTCCCTTTTTAATTCCTCTACAGTTTCCTTTAGATCCACAACTACTACCAACAAGTCATCTCTCTCATGCTCTACCTTTTCAATTTTCATAGTTAGAACATCCATTTCATTCTATAAATCCTCAATGGTTTCTTTTAAATCAACAAATACGACTAGTAAATCATCTCTCTCATGCTCTACCTCTCCTAATTCCACAGTTCAAATATTTTTATCATTGTTAAGGTTATGGTAAGCATCAATAGAACATTTGAGGATACAAGCTTTTTTTGAGAGTAAGACTTCAAATTTCTTTGAACGTCTAGAAAGTTTACCTCATCATCACTATCATCTTCATCCTCGTCAGACTTTGCCATCAGGGCAAAGATGGAGTCACATTCAGCTGCTTCGCTTTCAACGGCCATCATCGATGTGTCGCCTTGTTCATCATCTCCCTCAGATTCACTAGAGGAATCTTCCCATGCAGCAAGAGCTTGTTTCACAACATTGTCAGCGACATCTTTTCTCTTGAATTTCCTATCAGGAATCGGGTTTCTCTTGGACGTCTTGTCTGTGTTATGCTTGTACTGATTTTGCTTGTGGAGAGGAAAATCTTTGATGAAATGTCCTGGCTTCCCACATTTGTGACAGCAACCATAGCCTTTTGGTCTGCTACAGCTGCCCTTTTTTGAAATACCCCCCATTTCTGCAAACCATTTTTTGAAATCTCCGTGTCAAATAGGCCATGTCAGCATCATCAGCACCTGAGTCACTGTTGTCTGACTTGAGAACCAGGTTCTTCTCCTTTTTGAGTTCTCTTCCTTCATGGTCCTTCTTCTTCTTCATTTTGTAGGTCTTCAAATTTCCAATGAGTTCGTCAATCTTCAGCTTTTGCAGATCTTTTGCTTTCGTGATAGCATTGACTTTACTCTCCAAAGAACCAGGTAACACACTGAGTATTTTCCTGACCAGTTTGTTCCTTGGAATGATCTCTCTTAAAGAATGAAGCTCATTGATGATGGAAGTGAAGCGAGTATGCATGTCCTGAAGGGACTCATCATCCTTCATCTTAAAGAGTTCATATTCAGTAGTGAGCATGTCGATCTTTGACTGCTAGACTTGGGTTGTTCCTTCATGTGCGGTTTGGAGAACCTCCCAGATCTTCTTGGCAGATTGACAAGCTGAGATTCTGTTGTACTCGCCTAGTCTAATACCACAGACGGGGATCTTCTTTGCTCGGATGTTTTTCTCTGTAGCTTTGCCGTCGACGTCATTGTACTCCTTCCTTGTCTTGGGGACAGTCAATGCTGTCTCGCCAATGGTCTTCATAGGGACGAAGGGTACATCACAAATGACATCCTAAAGATTCTAATCTTCAGCCGTGATAAAATCATGCATTCTTGTCTTCCACCAGCCATAGTATTGTCCATTGAATCTTAGTGGTCTATAGGTTGATTGACCTTCTTCAAAATTTGGTGGAGAAGCTATGTGGATCCTTTGTAGGTGCTAGCCTTATAGAAAGAATATGCCCTGATACCAATTGATGTAAATTAAGAGTCTACCAGACTATATAGAGAACCTGGTTCTCTATCAGTTCCCATAGAACAAACACACACACACACACAACAGTAAGTAAATAACACGGCAGTATTTTATGTGGAAAACTCCCAGCTCACGGGATTAAAAAACCACGACCTACACTCATAGGGTTTCAACTTCACTAATCGAGAAACTTTAGATTACAACCTATTGTAACCTAGGAATTAAACTCCTAATCCCTCACTTACTAGCAATAAGTCTATTGCAAGCCTCTTTGTAATAACTCTATTACAAAGCTCACCACTTTGGCTAACTCTAACCAAACACAAACACATGGTTTATGGTTTACAAAGATATCCTACAAGATGCTTCTAACTAAGCTGAGTAGGAATTACAAGTGAATAACATTAACAAAGATACAACAATACTAAGGACTCACGATGAACTCAGTGTTGGGATCTTGTCCTTTGTTCTGTTGCTGCTCTGTTATTCAAGCCATGGAGTGAAGGAAGGCGGTTGCACACTTGAGAGAGAATTAATGATTTAGGGTTTGCAAGTGTGTGTTTTACATTGCCTCATGTTGTTAATATATAAGTGAGGTCATTGGAATGATGTAAGCAAGTATTCGGTACACAGCATGCTCCAAAAAGTGATTTATGCAATGTTGCATGTGCAGTGAAACAGTGCAGTAGCTTTAACAGCTGTAAGGAGTTGACTTGTACTGTGACTGGAGGAACTGATAGTCATATGTTCCCTTTGTTGTTCCTTTGACTGATATTATTGGAACTTGTGCCAGACATGTGACTTGTTGTTCTGAGTACTTTGAGACTTTGTATCAGGTTCCTTATCTGGTTCTCATATGAAGTTTGTTAAATCATCAAAACACAAAGGCATATAACTTATCAAAGCTTCAACATCTGTCTTAAATAGAAATATAACTTGCAACTATTTTTTTTTGAGAAAATAGGAAATATTAATATTAAAAGCTACGTAATACTTGGTACATCATAGTCATAGTTTGTATCACTTAGGACACTTTGATTTCCTAAGCTTGTTAATAGTTTGCAAGCATCATGATAGGTACTTCACAAAAACACATTGTTCTTCTTATTCATTCCTTACAAAAGATTCAACATAAGTAGGAGGTAGTACAAAAACTTTTTTTCCTTTTGTTTGAACATTTGCTTCCTTAGCCAGTTGATGTGCCACATTATTCCCTTGCCTGAATACATGCCGGAGGAGCACCACCTTCTCCTGGTGCATTAACAACCTGCATTCATCAATAAGATCGTCATATAGTCTATTGCCATGTTGTATAGGTTGGATTACCTCCGTGCAATCTGTTTCTATTTCCAGCGGGAACATTCCCCATGCATGAGCTGTTTTAAGCCCTTCCAGCAGTGCTTTAATTTTTTCTTCCAAAGAACCCTTTGCATATGTGGATTTTGTAAAGCCAACCACCCAACATCCTTTTGTATTGCGGAATACACCTCCCAGGCCACTCTTTGGATAGCTGTCCTTAAAACTAGCATCAATATTTAGTTTGAACCAGCCCTTAGGAGGTTTCTACCATTTAACTTGCAAAGGAATTTTCTTTAGTGGGACAAAGCTATTTTCAGTAAGAAGATTGAATTCTGTAGCCTTTTGAATAATGAGGTTTATGTTAATGGGGTTGCTTGTGTTGTTTTGGTGATTAGAATTTCTGTTTATCCACATATCCCAAAGGGCGAAAGGAAAGAAAGAGTTCCTATATAGTCCCTAACTACTAAAGTGATTTTCACTGCTAAAACTTGCTATAACCTAATTGAACCCCCTTTGAGTAACCAATTGGATTATGCTTGGGTTTGGAGTTTATCTTGTCCAAACAAGATAAATTTTTTCTTATGGCAATGCCTTCATAACAAAATCGCATGTAGAAAATACCTAGCTCACATAGGAATTAATATAGACCCCCTGTGCCCTATTTGTGATTCAAGAGAAGAAGAAACAATCACTCATATTTAGTAGTTAGGGACCATATAGGGGTTCAATTTATTGCTTAATAAGCAATCAAAAGTTTTTAGTTGGAGAAGCCAGTGATCACCTGTTGAAATATAAAACTTTGACCATCCCATATTATCCCAAACGGGTTTGGTTGTTTTACAGTCGAGGAAAATATGAGTGATTGTTTCTTCTTCTCTTGAATCACAAATAGGGCACAGGGGGTCTATATTAATTCCTATGTGAGCTAGGTATTTTCTACATGCGATTTTGTTTTGAAGGCATTGCCATAAGAAAAATTTTATCTTGTTTGGACAAGATAAACTCCAAACCCAAGCATAATCCAATTGGTTACTCAAAGGGGGTTCAATTAGGTTATAGCAAGTTTTAGCAGTGAAAATCACTTTAGTAGTTAGGGACCATATAGGAACATCCCTTGATGGACCCTTGGATCGAATTCTTACCTTAGAAATGTTTCTTTTGATATCACTAGGGATATCAATAGATATTTTAGTGAGATCCCATTGGTGATCAACATATATATCTCTAATTTTGAGGGAGTAGTCACTAATCGAGAAGGGGGCTTCGATTGAATTTCTGAGATTTTTTATATTGAGGATCCAACTTATGTCACATATGTTCAAGTTTGATTTGTAGTGTGGTGACCATGTAATCCCTTTTGCACATATTTCCCACTCCTTTAAAATGCTCTTCCAAATAAAGGAGTGATTTAATTTAGAGGTATTCACCCCATAAAAGGTAATAGTAAGTCTTGCCCATGGAATTGTGGCATGAGTGAGTAATCTCCATACTAGAGTAGCCAAGTTGCACATATTTTTTTCATTGGCGTTATGTATGCCTAAGCCTCCGGTGGATTTAGGTTGGCACACACTAGACCAATTTACAAGGTGAATTTTTCTTTTTTCCACAGTTGTACCCCATATAAAATCCCTCTGGATTTTATCAATGTTTTAAGGGTCCTTTTTGGCAGGAGAGTGTATTGCATGTAGTAGTGTGGTATGGAGTTTAGGCACGATTGAGCTAGAGTAGTTCTCCCTGCTATATTAATAAATCTCATCTTCTAGGAGGCAAGTCTTGTTCTCATTTTGTCAATTATAAATTGATAATACGCCGGTTTTGGATTCTTCATTAATACTGGAAAGCCCAGGTAGGTACCAAAGGTCTCATTTTTTTTATACCTAACTTATTTGTAATGTTATTTATAATGTTAGAAGAGCAGTTTTTTTGAAAAAATGATTTTTGATAGCACTATTTATGCTTTGACCTGATAGATTACAAAAATAATCAAGGCCTGTTTTTATGGCTTGACACGATTTGATATTAGCTTTGGCCATTAGTGTCAAGTCATCAGCAAAAAAATAGATGGGAAAAACTAGGGCTTTTTCTTCCTATAGTTATAGGATCCCAATTACAAGTATAAACATTGTGGTCAATATATCTAGACAACATTCCTAGACATAAGATGAAGATATAAGGTGATATAGGATCACCTTGTCTTATCCCCCTACTTGGCTCAAAAATTTTTGTGATGGAGCCATTCATAAGAATTGCTATTGAGCTGGTTGAAATACAGCTAAGTAGGAGTTTTGAGAATTTAGGAGGGAAATTAAAGTATCTTAGGGTGCGGTAAACAAAGGACCATTCTATTCGATCGAAGGCCTTTTTCAGATCAATTTTTAAGATCATATGGCTTTGTTTGCCTTTTAATCATTTTATATTAGAAATTAATTCCTGAATGATGATTGCATTATCCGAAGCTCTTCTATTTTTCATGAAACTAGCCTGGAAAGGACTAGTAATTTGTTCTAAGAAAGGTTTGAGACGATTAGCAAGAATCTTA
Organism: Nicotiana attenuata; assembly: GCF_001879085.1. Taxonomy (NCBI): domain Eukaryota; kingdom Viridiplantae; phylum Streptophyta; class Magnoliopsida; order Solanales; family Solanaceae; genus Nicotiana; species Nicotiana attenuata. The sequence goes on along the minus strand of NW_017670971.1, from coordinate 246,043 downwards.
GTGATTTTTTTGTAAATAGTATTACAACGGCCAATTGGTCTAAAATTCTTAATATTATTAGCATTGGAAATTTTTGGGATAAGACAGAGATATGTTATATTTAATTCTCTAGGAATTTCTTGCCTTTTGAAAATATCATGATAAAGATTCACAACAGATTGTCCTATGATTTTCCAATATCTTTGAAAGAAAAAGGCGTGAAGTCCATCCGGACCCGGGGCTTTGAAAGGTTTGAAGGAGAATATAGCATTCTTGATCTCACTGTCTAAAAGAGGATTTTCTAGTGAATTAAGTTCTATTTTGGGATGACTAGAGGGATTTCCCTTTATATCAATCCAGTTTGTAGATAAGTGGGAAGTGGTGAAAATATTACTAAAGAAACTTAATACGTGAGACATGATCAAATGATGGTCATTAATCCAATTTCCAGCCTCATCCTTAAAGAAAGTAATTTTATTTTTTCTTTTTCTGTTTGAGGCAGATATGGAAAAAAAATTTATTTGCATCCCCTTCATTAAGCCACATTATTCTAGATCTCATCTTCCAGTAATCCTCTTCTATCTTAAGGATGTCATTGTAGTCTTTTTTAAGATTGCATTCTAAAGATTGAAGGAAAATACTATGGGTATAGTTCCCGGAGTTTTGAATACCTTGGAGCCTTGCTATTATTTTTCTTTTTTTCCCCCATTATATCACCAAACGTCTTATCTCTCCAAGGCTTAATACTATCTATAAAAATTTTGCTGGCACAACAATAGTCAGCACCATGCCAATTTTTCTAACAAGAGTTTGGAACTCCGGATGTCTACACCAATAAGTTTCTAATTGGAAGGGTTGAATATGGCCATGTCTATTTCTAGGAATTAGTTCTACTAAAATGGGATTATGGTCAGAATAAGTTTTAGGCAGATGAATTATAGAGCAATTTGGAAACAACTCACACCATTCTTCGTTTCCTAAGACTTTGTCTCATCTTTCCATAATAAGGCCTTTATATCTATGTCTATGGTTTGACCACATATATTTGCATCCTTTGTAGCCCATGTCCATAGGTTACACTTGTTAATTTTAGACAATAAATAATCTGCCCTATTGTTATTTATAGGTCTCCCCCCAAAATTTTCATTTGAGCCTAAGATGTCATTAAAATCTCCTCCTATAATCCATGGGCCTTTATAATTTTTATAAATATTTTTTAAGTTTTCCCGCATAATATTTCTATATTGGTAGTTAGTACTAGCATAAATAGAAGACAATAACCAAGTTTTACATATAGGAAGTACCTTAATTGTTGCATGAATCTCTTGGTTCCTACGGATGAAGTTGTGGAGAGTCACCACTTCATGATTCTACATAACCACCATGCCACCTGGCTGGCCTTCTGTTGGTACCTCTATCAGCTCCGAGAAGCCAAAATCATCAAGTATTTGCTCATGATTTATCATCCTAGTTTTTAATAAAGTCACCATGCATGGCCTGTGAGCGTCTATCATTTCTCTAAGATTTTTTCTAAAGTTGTCATTATTTTCCCCTCTTACATTCCAGATGATGAAGTTAGTTGGACGATACATTGATTGATTTAGGTTCATGTTTGCTTGGTTCCCCATTCTCCCTCACCCCTCCCAGAAAGACAGGGTTCCTTCTTAGAGATGGAACTAGGATCATGGCTCTGTTCCACACTGTTGGGTCTTGGGGTGGCCTGATATCTATCGAGCAGTTGTAAAGTGCTAGGGGGCAGTTGAGCACATGCCTCTTCTCTTGCATCTCCGTGAAGAGATACACTTTTACCCCGTCTAGGTTTGAGAATTCTAGAACTTGCTCTGAGCCTAGGTTGAGGGGTTCTCCTATCTCCTCCTTCATAACTGCTTCTACCTGACCTGGTTCTTGCATTGCATGGGGGTGTGGTGGTGGTTCTTGTGGGTTCATTTGGTTTAGTGGTTGTTCCTGAGCCTGTTGGGTGGTCTCCCAAGGCATGAAGATGAGGTTCAGATGGGTTAGCATTTCTGATGGGAAGAAGGGGATGTCTGGGAGAATATTCTGCGGTTTTATTGGGTTGAAGTGTAGTGGCATGTTCCACTGATTTCTCATTGCATAAACTAGGTTTAGGTTCAACGATGGTGCTAGAGGGTGTAGGATATTGTTGAGCCAAACTTGATTCAAGTAGTTGCTCATTGCAAGCCTCCGGTTATTAGTTGTGCTAGGTATTGAGTGTTTTGGAGGATTACTATCGAATCCTGACCATTGACTTGGATGTTGAATGAGACTGCATGTCCCATTAAACCCATTTCCATCCATGAGAGAGGTTGATAGTCCTGAGCCTGTGGAGGTTGGACATAGATGATTTGAGGATTTTCTAGTTGTGGAGGGAGTGGAGGTAAGTTTTCCATCGTATGAACTCTGTGTTGTCTCAGGATTTGAATGAGTCTGTGTCTCCTTCTTAGGGTAAATGGGATCCTTGGCATTGTTAGAAGGCTTATGGATATTTAAAAGGCTAATGGCAGGCATGGGATAAGGGTTATCAGTGGAAAGGGTGATTGGTGGCTGGGGCAATGATTGGAACTTTATTTTCCATGCCCTCTGAGTGGCCAATGTTTAGATTTATAGGGATGTATTTCATGGAGGTAGTATCCATTCCGTGCTCAAGGGAAGAAGTCATTTGTTCTTCCTTAGACTCTTTAAGGGACATCTGGACAACATGCTTTGGGGGGGGGGGGGGGATATTTTCATATCTTTGGGACAGATCTTTACTTGTAGAATCGGTTATAGAGGGATTAGTAATAGGCTTTTGTTTTGATTGGGTGATAGGTCGTGTAGGGTTAGTATTAGCGAAGGAGTTATTATCGTTATTAGTAATATCTAATTGCATGTCACAATTATAATTAGTAGTAGCAGTAGACACATAGGAGTCTAGTAATATCATGTCATTTGCTTGGGAATCCAAGTGTCTATTTGCATGGGGATTATTTGAAGAATTTTTATTTTCTTTTTTGGTGGTTTTGTTCAAAAACCATTTGCTCATCATCTAAGAGTGAGAAGTTGTTTTGGACTGGTATGGCGGTATTTCCCAAACTCATTCTAATCGGAATTTTTTCACCATTACTAACTGAGTTTTGAGTAGGTTCTTTCGTTTTATATTGCAATATTTGACTATCTATGTACTTACCCGTATTAGCACTAAATAATTTTACCGAGATATATGGGCCATCGAGTTTCTCCTTTGGATTAATGTTGTTTGTTGGACTATTTTTTGAACTTTGCCTCTTCCCTTTGATGAAAGAAACGATTTTCCATTCTCCTTCTTGATTTCCCACCTTTGTATTTGGTTGTTCATTACCTGGGTAGGGACTTTCTTTGGTATCCTTTTGGATGTACATACATTGATCAACTGTGTGTCCCAGTCTTCCGCAATTTTTGCATAGGAGATTTTCCCCTTTGTGTATATATTGTTTGTGGTTACTAATATATATAGATGTAGAGTTGCACTGGAAACTCCAATAGAAGCTCCACACAAAGTCTTGCATAACGACCCCTCATTGTTGTTGATATGCATACGTCAATTTTTAGTAGTCGTCAAATGGAGTTACCAATTTTTTCCAAAATTTTCCCATCATAAAACTCCGTTGGTAGTTGTGGTAACCTAATCCATATTGCTGAGGATGTCAATTTCTCTTTCGTGGATAAAAAATTTGGTTTCCATTTAGCAACTGAAAGGTATTGGCCATTGATGAACCATGGGCCTTGATGAGGAGCTTTCTCCATGTTTTCTTTTCTTTTGAATTTGATTATGTAATAATCTTCCCCTAGGTTGATTAATGAAAAATTCTCCGTTGGGCGCCATAGCTCTTGAATTTTCTTCTTTAAGTATTGATGTAGTATACGTTTTCCAAAGAGCTTAACAATGATTGAGCACTTTCATGGCTCGTAAATTATTTGTTTATCCTCGTCTGTAAGTGTGATCAGTCTAATGCCTCGTGTGGTAGATTTCATTAATTTCTCAAACGATTCTTCTTCTGATGCAATTTCTGACAGCTCGATGTTGGATTGGTTCACATTTGATACAAAGTTTATAGGGTCTGGATATTTGATATTTTGAAAAAGAAATTAAAATACTTCTAAGATGTACCTTAGGCAAATATCTGAAAAAATGGCCATCATTGAACTAGATACAACACGATGTAAGGTGAGAAATTACTTAGCTAAAATAGAAAAAGATGAGAAATTACGTTACAACGAAAGAGAAAAAATTTATCATCAGTGTCCGAGTGATTTTATTGTGTGCCTCACACAATTGACATTAGTTGTGTGAGGCCTTTTTTATCTTACATATTTTTGGACCCATATCTTACATATCTGAATCCACAAAATTCTGGAACCCACACAATTATGTGATAAAAAAAGAAGCCTCACATAACTACTGTCAGTTGTGTGAGGCACAAAATAAAAATTTTCTCTTCTGGAATGTTTGTTTCTAGAATACAAATATTTACCCAAATTAATTGGGTGTGCTACGTGTAAGCTAAATATGATGACTCGACCCTTCTCGTTCCGATTAGCATCCAGTCTCATACGGGACCCCCAGCTATAGTGGACCCTACAAAAGGAAATGGACCTTTTATTCTTTTATTTTTCGAGAAGTCTTGTACGTACTTTTTCTGTTTTCTTGCTTTATTATGAAAATAAAGTCAATCTTGACATTTTGTGAACATTTTCCTATGAATGATGATGCCTGGAAAGTATCCAAGCAGCAAAGTAAATGCTATTGTGAAACTTCAAGCGCTATCAATGGTTGACTTTATTGTATCTGGAAAGCTTCTACGTACAAAAGGGTCCTAACATAACATATATAGTGCGACCTTTTTTTTTGGTTTATTTTTTGCACGAGGCTTGAATTTGTTTTCTGTATTTCTTGACTCTTTTATTATGAAAATGAAGTCAACGTTGAATATTTGTGGATATTGTCCAACCCTCGGAAGGTTAGAGAGCAGGGTCCCCTCTTATCTTTTGACATCAAGAAAGAGCACATTAATTTTGCACAACCGTACACACTATATATCTAACGCATGTTTGCCCAAGAGGGTAGAATATTACAAAATTTTAATTAATTGATAACATGTCATATGTTGAAAAAAATGATATGGAGTATCATATAATTCGATATCCATAATCCAATATGTAATAATAAAAACGGTGCCTAAAATTCTGATAAACAGATTTTAGCAACAAAAAAAAATAAACAAAAATAAAGGATAATTCGGTACATTAAGCTTCCGCTATATGCGAAGTTCGGAGGACTACAAGGGTCTACTGTACACAATCTTACCTTGCATTTCTGCAAGAGGTTGTTAGTGACATATTAATAAAAGAAAGAAAAAACAAAACTTGCATGCGACCGCTTAAATTACCCTCCAAACATAACACTATAAATTTCACTCCTCTGTCTTTGCCTCACTCGCTCTTTCTTTCATCTTCACAAACCATATATTCCTCTACTCGAACCAAATTCCAAGAGGCAAGAGCGAGCTTCAGCCGTTATTTTTCTGATTTGCTCTGTGGCCATTCATTTCGAGGATTTGCTCTCGGCACAAATGGAAATTCCGCTGCCAAACCAAAAGAAGAGGCGGACAGTAAGACTCCCAGCAAAACGAGGGGAAGTTAAAGTCATGATTTTCAGGAAACTGTTGAAATCGGTAGCTTCGGTTTTCACGATGAGAAACAGAGCTGGAAAAATGGAAACCGTTCTTCTTATCTGATGATTTTAGCTCACTGTATTTTTTTTTTTTAAAATAGTTTTGTTTGCAGTGTGGATCATAAGTTCAAAACGTTGTACCACTTGTCTGCTTCTTTTCAGTTAAAAACAAATAAAATAATTTTCCTTTTATTTCCTTTCTTGCACGATAACGCTTAACTACTGTAGTCCATTTGATCTTATATTCCATCTTTTAGTTTACGTGAACCTATTTTTTGTTGTGTCCGTAAAAAAAATAAACTCATTCTAAATTTAAAAATAATTTAACTTAACTTTCCTATTGTACCTTTAATGAGAGTCTTTTAGAGCCACGGAATACTATGATACCACAAGTTTCAAAGGAATTATGTCCATGCAAATGTTATAATTTGTTTAAGACCACATATCTCAAAAGTCAAAAATTTTATGGTGTGCCTCATGCAACTGACATTAGCTATGTGAGGCCTCTTTTCATCTCACAAATTTATGGACACGTATCTTACACTTTCAGATCCACAAAATTGTAAGACATAAAAGATAAAAAAAAAATTCCTCAATAGTCTCATCTTTATTAGTGTGACCGTGTGAACTAAGTTGAATTGACCAAAATGTGAATTGCAGGGGACAATGTTGTCTTCCTTTGGTTGATGTATAATTTTCTACAGCAACTTCCTTTGACTTATTTTAGTCACTTGTAACATTGGTTCGAAGTCAAATATCCGGGTGGGGATGTTAAGCCTTACAGTCCATCAACCGTGGCAGGGTATCATCGATACCTCTTAATCGGGCCGGGCTGACCCGTTTTCAGCCCGCTTCAACCCGAGTCAGCCTGGTTCAGTCCGCTACTGTTTACTATAGGGCGGTTTGGGACGGGTTAGTAGGGAGGCGGGTTTTGGACGAACACATTCTACTTAACGGGGCACCGAACCCGCGTAACCCGCTATCCGTTAACGGGCTGCAGCCCGGTTACCGTTGGAAATTTTTTTTTTTTAAAATTAATTGGACCGTTCCCAACGGTCAAATTGAGAAATGATCGTTGGGGAACGGCCAGATTTTGCAAAATTAGCCATTTCTCGCCCCCCCCCCCCCCATTAAAAATATAGCCCTCCCACCCCTTATAATTGAAAAATTACATTTTTAACCTTTTAAAATCTATAAATAGCCCCCCTTTCTTCTTTATTTTTTCTCACAATTCACTCTCTTACTAGTCTAATTCTCTCTCAAATCTCAATTCTCTCTTGATATTATAGTTCTTAAATTCTCAAATCTCAAATTCTCAATTACTTATTATTTCAAGTTTCATCAATTATTTAGTTTAGCCATTACAAAATATTATTATCAAATATCAAGTATTCAAGTGAAGTGTGGTATCAAGTATCAACTATCAAGTTTCAGTCTAGCAATTGAAGTTTGATTTTTGATATCAAAAATTCAAAATTAGTGCGGCATCCGGAATCCCGGTACACTCGTTCCATCTCTTTCTCTTATTTGGTGTACACTTATTTTATTATTTAGAATTATTAATTTAATTTCTTACTTTATGCGATGACACAAATTATCAGTGACCTCCTACATAACATATGCGAGCCTTACGTGGACGATTTGGTAGTCTTTTCAAAAGAAAGAACCGACCACATCGAAAATTTGCAAATGAACATAAATCTTTCCGAATATCATGAATATCCTTCACCCCTTAATATTTTTCGTGGTCTATATCATGCCAGTTACAGCAGTCCTAGGGAATTTGTTCGGTGTCTCGGAGTTGTAATCTTCCTATTACTGATTGTGACAGCTTTTATAGGATATGTACTACCTTGGGGTCAGATGAGCTTTTGGGGAGTTTCTTACTTTAATTTACATAATGGATTTACTTAGAGCGGCCAAAAAGCGTGCACTAGTAGATGTGGTAGTAAGAAAACTTCCAAAAGATCAAGAGGTGGTGCTGGTTCTTCTAGTAGCTTTACACATATTTCTGAAAGTTCACCTGAGAATTTAAATGCAGATTATGAGCGAATGCAAGAAAATTTTGGTATAGATGATTATTTAGATGATATTCAATCACCTGATAATCTTGAAACACCACCACCAACACCTGGTAATGCTAGTCAAACTCAAAATGTTAGGGGTGGAACAAGTAGGCCTCATCTCCCTATTAAGAAGAGTCGACGATTAAGAAGTAAGTGTTGGATGTTTTTTGAAAGACTAGAAGATCAAAAAATTATGTAAAATGTAAAATTTGTAGTGAACATTATAAGCATGAGCCCGGTAAGGGAGGGGGAACGGGTCAACTTCGTAGGCATATGGAAGAGAAACACCCTCTTGATTGGGGAGTAGATGAGTCATCTAGGCAACAAAAACTTAACCCGAGTACTGGGGGGTTATTTGGTAAATACGATATTAAGAAAGATCGGGAAGAATTAGCTAAAATGATTGTTTTAGGTTGTTTACCTTTTAGTTTTGCTTCTTCACCGTATCTTGTTACTTATATTCAAAGAATTTATAACCCTATGTTTAAAGGTATTCCTAGAAGTACTTGTAGAGCTGATATCTTTAGGCTTTTTGGACAATATCAGACATATATACGTTATTTGTTCGCAAGTCTTCCTATATTGGTCGTGCTGTAAATGGAAATGATTATTTGACTGTTACATGCCATTGGATAGATGATAATTTTTGTATGCAAAAACGTATTATTGCTTTTAAATATGATGAAGATCAAAGTCATACTGGTGCATTTATAAGTAATACTATACATGAAGTTGCTATATTTTATAATCTTGTAGAAAAAGTTTTGTGTATGTCATTTGATAATGCTTCTAACAACAATACTGCTATTACAATATTAAAATTGCTTCTACATCCACCACTTCCTGAAATATTTCATGTTAGATGTGCATGTCATATTTATAACTTGATTGTGAAGAGTGGCCTTGAATTATTTAGAGATGAAATTACTTTAGTTAGGAGAGCTGTTGGTGTAATTCAAGGAAATAATAGAAGTTCTAGATTAAGTGCATTTAAGGAAAAATGTGTACACTATGGACTAAAACCAAGACTCATGCCTGAAAAAATAGTTACTAGGTGGAATTATACTTATTTATTCTTAAGATGTTGTTATAAATATAGAATGCCTATAACTGAAGTTGCTAATTCTCATTGTACCGATCCTAGCCATTTGTTAACATCTAGAACTTGGGATGTCATTCATGATGTTGTACAATTTTTACAAAAATTTTATGTGGCTACACATGAGTTTTCTGGAGCTTATTATCCTACTATTGCAAATGGTTTAGTTCATATTGCTGAAATTTCTCTTCTACTACATAATTTGAAGCAGAAAGAAGGATATGCTACTGTTGTTGAATCTATGCTAGATAAGTTTAAAAAATATTTCAACCCAATTCCCTATATTTACCTAATTGGTGCTATTTCAAACACTACTGTCAAAATGATAAAGTGTCGCCAATTAATTAGAGCTTTATATACTTATATGGATATTGGACCAACTGAAACTCCTGATATTGACACTTGTATTTCTAAGCTACACATACATTTACAAACTTTATATAATTATTATGCTAACATTGTTGATGCTTCTTCGGTTGTAGATGCAAATATTCCTTCAACTAATCCTTCAATATCTGGAACAACTATGGATGATGATGATTGTGTTCAAGATTATCTGATTTGGTCTACACTAGGAGAGCATCAACAAACCAGTATCATGAATATTGATGAACTACAATTCTACTTGCAAAAGTCACCAGAGCCCCTCACAAAGGATTTTCTACCGCTGGGTTGGTGGAAGAACAACTCAAATCAAATTCCTATTCTTTCGCCATGGCTCGAGACGTGCTAAATGTGCCGATTTCAACAGTCGCATTAGAGAGCGCATTTAGCCAAGCAAGGCAGCAGCTAGGAGATACCCGTCATTCATTAGGTAGCAACGCTTTGGAAATTCTAGTGTGCTTCAGAGATTGGATAAGATCAGAACGGCGAAATCAAGGGCATGCCGAGGTATGCGAAGAGGAGGACCAAGAAATTGGAGATATAATGGTTTATGGTTCCGATTCAACCAATACCGGAAACCTAGAACATCATGTTGACATGGAAGAGCTTAGTAAAATGATGCAAAATATGTGATGTACTATTTCTTATTTTTATAGTTGTTGTAAACTTTTAATTTGCAAGTTCAAAAATAAAAAAATCAAAAAAGAACTTGCAAATTAATTTGAAGTATGAAGAATATAAAATGAAAGCCTTCGGAGTTTGTTCCTTACATATTGCCTATTGGTGTTATTAAATAATTTTTTCTAGCCACTTGCTTTCTAATTTCAAATTTTCAATTTTATAATTTTAGAATACAAATTTCAAGTTTAAAACTTTAAACTTTAAACTTCAAAGTTTAATTCTAACCCTTAAAAGTTTGCAAATACTTAACTATCAATGACATTGAATAAGAAAAATAAATTTTAATTTAAAAAAAAAAACTGTAGCCTGGCCCGCCCGAACCCGTTTAGCCCTAGAAAACCCGAAATTTCCCAACCCGCCAACAATCCGTTTCCCCAGCCCGCTAAACAGCCCGCCCGCTAACCGAACGGTCTGGGGTTTTCCCCGTTCAGCCCGTCCCAGCCCGCCCGATAAACACCTATACTCAACCCAGACAAATGGGCTTCTTCTGCCCAAACTAGGAATAACCCAGAAGCCCAAAAGAGAACTAAACATTAAAATCTAATAGATTAACGAAATTAAAACCTTAAGACTAGCTGATTTATTAACCAAACAAAATTGAATTGATCGAGGCGAGCTGTAATTGACCACGAACCTAAACATGCCAACAATCAATTAACTAGTTTTTAAACAATTGAACACGGCCTACTTGTTGAGTGTTATGACCTATCATCCAACAAAACTAACTGAGCAGAAAAGAAAGGAAGAAGGAAATGAACAGAGAAGACAAAAACAAAATGAGAACAGAAATGAACAAATGACTAAAGGCTGGAGAGTACCGATTTAATCAATAAAAGCAAAGGCGGAAGACTGGCCGGGCTCAAAATGCTTCGACTGGCTCGAAACTGACCCAAATGAATACTCTAGTCAAGAATAACCTATTTGGGCAAGCTTCCAGCCAAGACGAACAGAAACTTCAAAAATATCCCAAAACTCAGAAACTAGGTCAAACCTAGATCCGGGATTCGAAGAGCTCCAAAGATTGTTTGGGAAATTGTTGGGTTTTGAGTTTAGGGAGGCGTGGTGATTATAGGGTGTGAGGTTGGGGTCGATTAGGGTTGTGCCGCCGGCTAGTGGGGTTTGGGAATTTGGGGCGGTGCGGTTAATTAGGGTTTGGGTGAGGGAGACGGAATGGGGTTTGAAATGGGGGTGGGGGTGGGAACCTAGTTTAGGACAACTTTATACTTATGAACGGGTAGTTCCCATCCGTTCGATTAAATGGAATCAACGGATGGTTTGGTGAGATGGAAATGATGTCGTTTGGTATGGGGCAGGGCTGGACCGGGCAATTATTTCTTGGCCTCGAACTTTGGGGCGGGTTTGGGGTGTGTTTGGGCAAATCTGGGGCAGAAATGTTTGGGCTTTGGCCCAAATGAAATTAAAACAAACCCCCCCTTTTATCCAATTCTTTTATTGCCCCTTCTTTTGTTTTTGTTTTTCTTTTTTTTCCCTTTTTCTTTAATTAAAAACCTAAATTAATCTAGATTGTAAAACTAACCAATTTCCTAAAAATTATAAAAATTCCTTGATCCTAAATTGAAAGAGAAAAACTACTATTCTAAAATTAAAGCTAAAAATGCAAAATGAACCATTTTGTGAATTTCATTTTTTTATAAAACATATAATTAACTAATTAACCTTAAAATGTAAAAGTAAAACCTAAATGCAATGCATGGTATTTTTGGCATTTTCATGATTTTTAATGGAAATTAAACGTGCACAAAAATGCAAACAACTAATAAAATCCTACGAAAATCCTACAAAATGGCAAATAACTGGAAAGAACCTATTTTCTTGAATTTTATAGGAGTAATTCATATAGGGCAAAAATCACGTGCTCACACTCACCTAATTCGACTGCTACTCAAAGCCACATAACAAAAGTAAACATAAAACAATCATGTTCTTACATATATACACATACACCGAAGTATCCCCCACCCCACACTTAAAAAGAAGACATGTCCTCATGGCATACAAAATAAAGAAATGTGAGGTCAAGGAACTTCCCTGATGGATCAATCTTGATCGGAGACCGTCCGCGGGTCCAGATGACATGCACGACCCAAAGCTCGCAGCCAGCCCATTATTTTCTTCTCAGATTTAGCATTCTGGGTGGCCAAAGCATCAACTCGCGTCCCCAAGTCTGCGACAGTGGTACGCATCCCTGCCATCTCCTGCTCTAAGGCTGCTAATCGGGTAACCCGACCAACCCCAGATGGTCCTACAGCTTCTGCAACCGGCGCATGGGTGGGCGGCTCGGCTTCCGCTTCCTCATGCTCATCCTCTCCCTCCTCAGATGCATCTGAGTCATCACTATCATCACCACCAGGTGCCATAGGCTCCTCCCAGTAGTCATCTTATCAGCTCGAAACTTTGCCTCTCTCGGCACTTTTCCATCCACACTCAAATTTTCCGGCACCCGGGCTGCCCGACAAAGCCTAGTGACTAGGGAAGGGAAGAAGAAACCACACCTCTTCACCAGACAACGTGTAAACATCTCCTCGTGAATAAGCTTGGCTACGTCAAAGTTATGACCATTTATAAAGCACCAAATTAATGCAGCTCGAGGGGCATTCACTTCCGTGGTGTTGGAGGACGGAAGCAGGCAGTTGTTTATGACATACAGCCAGCACTTCCCTTCAAAGGTGAGTGCTGCTGAATGGAATTTCTTCCCATATTTCATCCACACAGTTTCCTTGCCAGGTACACAAATTGTTTCAAAGAATAGCTCCTACTGAGTGTATTTTCTGCCATAGGCTTCATAAAAATCCTCCATTTCCGCCATAGGTGGGGCAACCGGTATATTCTCCGGATAGCCTCAACAGAGACATCCACAGCCTTCTTGCGCACTGTTACTACACCATTCACATGTTCTTTAATGTTAGCATAGAACTCGCGTACAACCATCACATTCCCATCATCTGGTTCTTCAAAGAAAATTTTTAGCCCACGCCTGGCCAGCTCATTGTACAAGTTGGGACAACCATGGTGGAGCGACCCTATATCCATGCCCCTCTCCGGTATTGGTTTCTTAGGAGCCTTATCAGCAAAACGATCCTGAGCCGCGGCAGAGACGAACCTGTTACTATCAAAAGGGCGAGCAAGAGCTGAAGCACGCGCCCCGAAGGATCTAGCTTGGCCACTGGATGAAGCACCTATGGTTCGGCATTTCTTGGAGGGTGCCATAATACCTAGAAGAAGTATATCATTAGCACAACACAAAAGATGTGACTCAACTGCGGTTACTCAGACTTCACCCTTACAATTGGTCACAATTATCATTGACACCCATTGTGGCATTTTAACAAACACGTTGTGGGCATCATTCACCAGAGCCCCCAATTAATCATGTTGTAACCCAATTACCACCACAATTGCCCTGAATTCACCCAACTAAGATAAGAGATACAACTCCACAAATACCACCACCCACAAGCACTACGTATACACTATAAATTACTTCTAAGAAAAGAGAAGAAAAACTACTACATAATCAAGAATTCAAAAGAAAACCCAACAAAAATTGGCAAAAAGAAAACCTTACCTGAAGTGAGAGGAGATTGTGAGAAGTGAAGAAGAGTGGTGAGGATGGGATTGGTGTTGAACCTTGGGGGGATTAGGGATGAGATTATTTGGGAATGGGAAAGGGGCGTGTTTGAGTGGAGAGGGAGGGGACTTAGTCTTGGGAGGGAGAAGAGGGGTTTGAAGTGTGGTAGGAGAAGGGGGGGGGGGGTTAGGGTTGGGGTAAACAAAATACTATAATTAAAATACAAAATAAGAAAATAATAAAAAAATGTTAACTTATACAAAGTAGCAGGCGGACAGTACTAGCGCGGTCCAAGTGAATGTCCGAGCGCGGCCGCGCTAGCAAAATAGAAGACTTGGCCATATGCGCGGTCGTAGTGCGGCCTGAAACAGAATGATTTGCCATCTGTGCGGTCCAAGCGCGCTGCGCTCCTAGGCCTCGAGATTTTTCAATTTTTTACCTATTCCTTCAGCGTCTGATGGACTTATCACTCGCCCAAGCTCACCTGCACTGGTTAGTACTTACTAAAAACAAAAAGAACAATTTTAACTACTCTAAAGTCACTACGCATTGGGTTGCCTCCCAACCAGTGCCTTAGTTAATGTCGTGGCACGACAGTTACAACAAGTAAATGGGTTGCCTCCCATGCTGCGCCTGATTTAACATCGCAGCACGACGCAGATGAGCGCATTTAAGGCTTGCTCGACCTCTGAGGTTCAGTCAGATGGATCACGGGCACTTCCTTGGTTTCATCCATACCCACATATGGTTTCAATCCTTGCCCATTGACTCTAAATTTGTGGGAATCTTTCTCTGAGCCAATCTCTAGGCACCTGAAGGGAGCACTTCGACCGCCCGAAATGGTCCAGACCTCGTGACCTGAGTTTACCCGAAAATAGCCTTACTCTTGAGTTATAAAGCAACACCATGTCTCCGGGATTGAAATTTCTCTCAACAATGTTCTTGTCGTGCAACCTCTTCATTCTCTCCTTGTATAACTTCGTGCTCTCAAAAGCAAGAAATCAGAACTCGTCTAACTCATGCAATTTTGTGACTATATTTGTTCCCGCAGCCTCAATGTCTAGATTTAGCTGTTTCAATGCCCACCAAGCTCTATGTTCTAGTTCCACTGGCAAGTGACAGGCCTTCCCAAACACCAACTTGTATGGTGACATACCAATTGGTGTTTTGAAAGCAGTTCTATAGGCCCAGAGTGCATCATCTAGCTTTTTCGCTCAATCAGTTCTTATGGCGTTCACAGTATTGGTCAGCACACTCTTTGTTTTTCTATTCGACACTTCGACCTGTCCACTGGTCTGAGGATGATACGGGGTTTCCACCTTGTGACGCATATCGTACTTTGCTAGCAATTTCTTGAAGGCTCGATTGCAGAAGAGTGCCTCCGTCACTGATAATAGTTCTCGGGATCCCGAAACGGGTAAATATATTCTTCTTAAAAAACCCCACCACCACCCTTTCATCATTGGTGGGGAGTGCTGCAGCTTCCACCCATTTGGACAAGTAATCTACAGCAACAAGTATGTACTTATTGCCAAAGGAGCTGACGGAGGGGCCCATGAAGTCTATCCCCCATACATCGAACACTTTATCCTCTTGACTCATGGGCATCTCATGGCGACGGGAGATGTTCCCGGTTCGCTGACATTCATCACAGCCCTTCACCCATTGATGTGCATCCTTAAATACAGTTGGCCAGTAGAACCCGGCTTCTAGACCTTATGCTGCCGTCCTGACTCCTCCAAAATGTCCGCCATATGCCGATGCATGACATGCCTGCAAAATAGAAGATTGTTCTATCTTGGGGACACGCCTCCGAATCATATTGTCAACACAAATTCTTAACAGATAAGGTTCATCCCAATAATACATGCGGCAGTTACGATAAAACGTTTTCTTCTGCACAGAGGAAAGGTCATAGGGAACTATACCGCTTGCCAGGTAATTTGCAATGTTTGCATACCATGGCACTTCCTCAATGCTTATGGCGAGTAGCTGCTCGTCTGGAAAGGTTTCTAGAATATCCTCTGCCTCAACTGATTTTTCAGCTCCTTCAAGTCGCGATAGATGATCAGCGACCTGGTTTTCCGTGCCCTTACGATCACAAATCTCCAGGTCGAACTCTTGCAGTAGCAGCACCTAACGAATCAGGCATGGTTTGGGCTCCTTCTTTTCAATTAAGTACCTGAGAGCAGCATGATCAGTATATACAATTACCTTAGATCCAATCAGGTATGATATGAACTTGTCGAATGCGAACACCACAGCCAGCATCTCCTTTTCAGTCACAGTGTAGTTCAGCTGGGCTCCACTTAACGTTCTACTGGCGTAGTAAATTGGGTGCATTATCTTATCTCTCCGCTGTCCTAACACTGCCCCCACTGCATAGTCACTGGAGTCACACATGAGTTCGAATGGTTGCTCCCAGTCGGGGGCAACAATGATGAGTGATGTGACTAGCCTCTTTTTCAACTCCTCGAATGCTACCCTGCAATCATCAGAAAACACGAAAGGGTGATCTTTTTCTAACAACTTACACAGAGGGCTGGCAATTTTTGAGAAGTCTTTGATGAATCTCCGGTAGAACCCGGCATGCCCGAGGAGGCTCCTGATTGCCTTGACTGATGTGGCGAGTGGCAGCTTTGCTATCACATAACCTTTAGCACAATCCACCTCGATTCCCTTGCTTGATACCAGGTGTCCCAAGACTATACCCTCTTGTTCCATAAAATGGCATTTTTCCCAATTAAGTACAAGGTTAGTCTCCATACACCTTTTCAACACTTGGGTCAGGTTTGTAAGGCACTCATCGAATGAGTTTCCTACCACTGAGAAATCATCCATGAACACCTCCATTATGTCTTCAACCATGTCGGTGAATATGGCCATCATGCACTTTAGAATGTGGCGGGTGCATTGCATAGGCCAAAAGGCATCCTCCGGAAGGCATAAATCCCATATGGACATGTGAATGAGGTCTTCTCTATCCTCTGGTGCAATGGAGATTTGGTTATACCCTGAGTACCCATCCAGAAAACAGAAGTGGGACCTCCCTGCCAGTCTGTCAAGCATCTGATCAATGAAGGGAAGTGGGAAGTGGTCTTTCCGGGTGGCCAGATTCAATTTCCTATAGTCCATACAAAATCTCCATCCTGTGACGGTTCTTGTAGAGATCAGCTCATTGTTATCATTTTTTTACCACCGCCATACCACCCTTCTTAGGAACACATTGCACCGGGCTAACCAAGTTACTGTCAGAGATGGGGAAAATGATTCCTGCACCTAACCACTTAATGATCTCCTTCTTCACCACTTCCTTCATGTTGGGATTTAGCCTTCTTTGGTGCTCCCTGGAAGGTTTGTGCCCCTCTTCCAGCAGAATTTTATGCATACAATATGCCGGGCTGATCCCCTTAATGTTTGGCATGGTCCACCCAATGGCAGTCTTGCACTCCGTGAGTACCTGCAAAAGTTGTTGTACCTGCACATCTAACAAACTAAATGAGATAATAACATGTAATGTGGGGTTAGGTCCTAGGAACGCATACCTGTGATGGGCAGGCAGTAGCTTCAACTCCAGCTTTGGTGGTTCTTCTATGGATGGTTTGGCTGGAGGAGTTTCTCTTTTTTCTAATTGCAGGGGCTCAAATTCAAGTGATCTCTCCCAAAAGCCTTTGCCCTCAAGAGCCAGCACCCATTCTGCCAATTCTTCCCCATGCACCTTATCTACATTCATAAGACATGCAACAAGAGGATCCTCAATAGTCAATGTCTCATCATCCTCTTCCACGATTACATCCACGGCATCAATAAGAGAACAATTGGCGAATTCGCTTGGTCGCCTCATAGATTTCTACACGTGGAATTTTATCTCCTCATCGTTCAACCTCATCTTGAGCTCCCCAGTTTCACAATCAATGAGGGCTCGCTCTGTGGCCAAGAACGACCTTCTTAAATTATGGGAATTTTTCATCCACTCTACAATCCAAAATCACAAAATCTATAGGGAACACAAATTTCCCTACCTGTATCAACACGTCATCCAAAATACCTGAGGGTCTTTTTACAGTTCTGTCGGCCAGATACAACAACATAGACTTGGGTCTAGCTCTTCCAATCCCCAACCTCTTATAGATAACTAGGGGAATAAGATTTATGCTAGCCCCTAAATCACAGATTGACTTGGCAAAGGCAAAGTTACCGATGGTGCAGGGAACTGTGAAACTTCCTGGATCAGACAACTTTTCAGCAACTGGTCTAGTCACCACAGCACTGTAGGTCTGAGTTAGAGTCACTGCGTCCAAGTCTTGGAAGTCAAATTTTTGGGATAGCAAATCCTTCATCATTTTTTCATAACCAGGCATCTCCTTCAAAGCATCAATCAATGGAATATTTACCTGAATTTATTTCAACATCTCCAAGAATTTCTTGTATTGTGCATCTTTCTAGTATTTGGCCAGCCTCTGTGGGAATGGTGCTGGAGGTCTCTTCTTCCTAGTGATTTGGGTTTTCTCTTTATCAGACACCACCTCAACTACCGGTTCCTAGGCTGTTTCAGCTTCTTTCTCAGCCTCAGTCTGTGTGTTGGTTTCTTCCTGGGCAGGCTGTACTGTCACCTCTGTCAGTTTTGCTGAATCATCTGGCTCAATGGGCACTGGTACAAGTGTCTCAGCCTGTCTGCTTTCTCGAGCCCTCTCTTGATCCAAGTCTAGGTCTCTGCCATTATGTAGACTCACTGCCATCAGCTGCTTTGGGCCTTGATCTTTTGGATTTACCTGAGTGTCTGCAGGCAATGTCCCATGAGGACGATTATTCAAAGACATAGAGATCTGGCCCATTTGCACTTCAATATTCTTTATGGCTGATTCATGTGCATCTACTCTTTTACTCATTTTCGCATTTGACCCAATAACCTGCTGCATCATTGCCTCGAGTCTAGCAAACCCATCTTCCTGTCTCCCGCTATGTTGCTGTTGAGGAGGATAATAACCCTGCTGCTGATTTTGGTTGTTGTACCCCTATGGCCTTTGGTAGGGCGCCACATTATTGTGAGGTCGCATGTCTTCCATATTTCCATTGTTGTGTTGCGGCTGGACTGGCCTGTATGGCTGATTCTGTTGGCCCCAATTCTGACCACCCTGTCTCTGGCCCCCATAATTAGACACATAATTCATGTTCTCAGGGTAGTGATGATGATCACTTTCTGCATTCCACTGGCTACCAATTGGCTGACTAATGCAAGATGTGCATAAGCCCCCATTGGTTGTATCTACAATGTGCACCTGCTGCTTTTGCCCTGCCTCTTCTACCTTTTTGGTGAGTATGCTCATTTGTGTCATTAAGGGGGCCATATTCTCAGCAAGAGTGTTGGCTGGATCTAAGGCCACTGAGTGAACTACTGGAGTGATCGGTGCATTCCTGGTTGTCCACCCAGAATTCTGTGCCATCTTGTCAAGCAGGATCTGGCTTTCTCTCCATGATTTGCTCAAGAATGCTCCTCCAGCTGAAGCATCAACATTAGCCTTCACACTATTTGTCAGACCCAGATAAAACCGCTTCCCCAACATCTGCTCTGGAATACCGTGGTGCGGACATATAACCAATATCCCTTTGAATCATTCCCATGTTTCTTGCAATGTTTCCATTGGTTTCTGTCCGAAGCTCAAAATTTCATCAATTTGCTGAGCAGTCTTGTTGGGTGGATGAAACTTATTCACAAATTGCTTGACTAACTCCTCCCAAGTCGTGATGCAATTAATAGTGAGTGAATTTAGCCAAGTCTGGGCAGCTCCTGTCATTGAGAATGGAAACAACAACAACTTTATTGCTTCCTGAGTTACGTTGGGCTGCCTTTGAGTTTTGCACATTGATAGGAAATTCTTCAAGTGCTGTTGAGGATATTCAATGTACGACCCTGAAAATAGTCCCTTGTTTTGCAACAAGTGCAGCATGTTGTTTGTGATTTGAAAAGATTCAGCCTGTATCTGCGGGACTACTATCGCTGTGGCCAAATTCTCTGCTATGGGTTGCACCAATTCATATAGAGGAGCCTCTGGCACAAGAGGCGCCACTACCTGCGCAGCTGGGTCTACCACGCTATCCCCGTTGTTGTTTCTATTGTTTACCAGCTCTGCCATGTCTGGTTCAGGTTATTCAGTTGATTGTTGTTGTTTGTTTTTCTAGTTGGCCCGATTCAAGGCCTTGAAAACTTTCTCGGGATCTGATAATGCTTCAAACACTTCACCAGTTCTCGATGAGTTTCTAGGCATGCACCTGTACAACCAAGTTAGCAAACGTTAAAATTTCAATGTATGGATTGAAAATGAAGAAAATTGACTACACTAAGAATTTTTCTATTTCTTTCAACTGTAATTGATAACATCGTTAATTCCCCGGCAATGGCGCCAAAATTTGATCACGCCCAACTATGCCTTATAAAAAGGACAAAGCGGTCGTTGCAAATATAATCCGGGTATTTAGCCCAGAGTCGAATCCCACAGGGAATTAACCTGCCAATTACTTTTGTCAGACTCACTGAATTCTCCGTAATCAACTTCCCAGATATTTTGAATAACACTTGGTGATATTTCTACTAACTATAACTGAATAAAATTAAGTAAACTAAAAGCTAACTATGATGGAGTCGTAAACAAATAAGAGAAGGATCTAAGTGTTGTGTTTTTTCCCTATTGATGGAATCCCTTCCTGTTATGTTTCGTATTGATTTGCCTAATCGTCTCTATCGATCATGAGCACTCTTACTACCGTAAATCTCTCCCGAGTAATTACGACAATTTACTAGACGCACTCTCCCGAGTTACGCTGACTGGCTTTTATTACAGCTCACTTAGATCGCACCCAAGGTTTTGTTATCCCTAATCCCACCTTTAAACCCTTGGTTATTGATTCCTCATATACTTTGGGAGTGGTGTTGTTCAACAACTGCCTAAATATGCACTCTCTCCCGAGTAATACATATTAGATAGGCACAGCTAATTGAGGATCCTATCAATTAACTACAATAAGAACATAGTTGAACAAATAGAGATTAAACTGGGCAAACTATATTAACACAACAAGAAGTTCATCCCTCAACAGGTTCCATCAAAACCTTAGACTAAATAATTAGCTGCTCATAATTGTGTTCATAATAACAACAGCAAAATTCATCATGAATGATAAAAACAAAAGGAAGAAAGGTAGAACTCGATGCCGAATTATCCTCCTTGCCTCTTACCTCTTCTTGCCCTGAACAAAACTATAAAAACCTTGATATTGTGTTTTTTTGGGCGAGCTGGACCTCTTATAGGTTAAGTGGAATTGCCCCCAAACTTCCAAGTTTACCCCTAAAATTTTTGCATTTCGGAGTGACTAGCGCGGCCGCGCTCGAACCGCGCATGGGCCGCGCAAATGGCTTTCTACACTGTCACTGGTCGCGGCCGCGCTTGGGCCGCGCATATCAACTTCAACACTGCCCCGTTTCTTCTGCTCTAGCGTGGCAGCGCTAAGGCCGTGCTTGGCCCACGCTAGAGTGGATCAGCTATTTATCTCTTCTTTTCTTTCTTCTTTCACACGTACTCAACTCCGAGGGGCTTTCCTTGCTTTAATTTAGCTCCAAACATTGTCCTAAGTCCTCATAAGCACGACTTGCTCCAGCAAAACATAAAATTCACAATTAGAACCATTTTGTCATCATTTAACCTTCCTAGACCAGTGAAGCATAGTCAAGTTGGGGAATAAATAGTCGCCAAACTACATGAATCTAGCCTATTATCAGCAACCCATTCAATTGCGAGTCCAACCATACTAGTTTCACTCAAATCCGACTTCAAATCGGTGTTCAAAATTCAAAAATTCATATTATGAAATTTTAGGCCAAAACCCCCAATTTCTCATAAAATTCATCAACCAAAAGCTAAAATCGAAGATAGATTCATGGAATATAACCAAGACCGAGTAGAAAACACTTACCCCAATTCATATGGTGGAAATTGCCCCAAAAATTGCCTCAATCCAAGCTTGGAAATGTTAAAATGAAGCCAAAATCACGAACCGTTGTATTTATCATTCTACCTAGCACTTCCGCTTCTGCGCCATATTAGCCGCTTCTGCGGCGTCTCTTCTACGACATGAGCTCCCCTTTTGTGGACTCCACTATCTAACTGACCCCTCGCACCTGCGAATCAACATACGTTTCTGCGCAACCGCAGGTGCGCAACCAAACACGCTCCTGCGCTAAATCTCGCTCATGCGCCCAAGATCTCCGCTTCTGCGGGGCCGCAGATGCGCCCCTATTCTCGCTTCTGCGATCCATTCCAACCAGGTCTTCCTTCGCTTCTGCGATCAACTGTCTGCATCTGCGTACATTCTTCTGCAGATGCGGAAACACTAGAATCAGCAGCCTTTAGCAACAACAACATGAAGAAGAATGATCCCAAATTAAATCTAAAACACACCCGAGCCCCTCGGGACCCCATCCGAACATGCCAACAAGTCGCATAACACAAAATGAACCTACTCGAGACCTCAAAACACACATAAAACATCGAAATGGCAAATCACACCTCAAATGAAAATCGATGAACTTTGAACTTCCAATTTCCAAAACTCGCGCCGAAACATATCAAATCATCCCGGAATGAACCCAAATTTTGCACACAAGTCCCAAATGACATGAAGAAGCTATGCAAATTCCTAGAATCACAATCCGTATCCGATATCCTCAAAGTCAGCTTTTGGTCAAACTTATGAACTTTACAAACCTTCAAATTTCCAATTTTGGCAACTTGTGCTGCAACCTTCTAGAAACATCAAATGCAAATCCGAGCACACGCCCGAGTCAATAATCACCATCCAGACCTAACGGAACCATTAAACTCCGTTCTGGGTGAAATTCACTAAAAGTCAAACTAGGTCAACTCTTTTAACTTAAAGCTTCAACAATGAAATTCATTCTCCCAAACCGATTCTAAATAACCTGAAAACCAAAACCGACGATTCACATAAGTCATAATACACCATATGGGGTTACTCATGCCCATAGACTACCGTGAAAAGTGCAAATGCTCAAAACAACCGGTTGGGTCACTACATTCTCCTCCACTTAAAACATACGTTCATCCTCGAACGTGCCAAGAGTTGTTTTCAAAACCATCAATCCGCCATGTAACCTTACCGTGCACATACTCGAGGGTTATTCCACGTCACCCTATCCCATATAGGTCCGATAACACAACACAACTGAAATTTCTTAATTCAACCTAGCCCATAAGCCTTAGAATCCAATTTTCCAACATCCAAAAATTCTTATAAGATCTGAATCTCATGACCTACACGCTGTATAAGTCTGAACAAGCTGAACCAAACCGCAACCATAACCCAAGCTACAATCACAGGATATACCACATAACTCAAATACCCGTAGCAAAATTTCCGATCACAGTAGCTGCTTAAACAACCCAATTTCGGCAATAAGCGTCATACCAACCAAAACCCCATCCAAATACCTTCATACACCGCCGATAATGAAAGAACACGTAGAAACTCATAATCATTCATCAAATCAACAAGCCATGGAGCTCCCTCTCCTTCAACAAGAACTATAGCCAATTCCTAAGTCGACTTCCGATATTATCTTACATTCGCCGACTTCATCTTATCGAATACCAACTACCCTACTGACGCGCAACACCAATACTACTTAGAGCCACAACCGTGCAATCCATGCACCAATAAGCAACATTCCAAATGAATTCAATCACAAAAAAGACTCAATCAAGAGAACTGTCCGTAAACTCAACAGGTACCACCACCACGCAATGCTAAGAACCCATCACACACCGTAGAACCATCACCCGACTCTAACACTAAGGTTCATGCCTCAACATAACTCCGCTGCAATGCGCGACTTCATCCAAACACTGGCCCATGTCATATACCTCGAGCCACCTCGCTCAAAATCAACAACCACGCAAAATTCGACATCAAGTACCCAAAGTGCGTTACCATAACCACGAAGAATCAGGTGATACAATGCTGTACAAAACCCGAAAGAACATAACCAATACGCCCTCAATCATGCAATACCCAATTACTCATCTTGCTCACATACCGCAATAGAACCGCACAAGGTGTGCTTAAAACCAACGAATCACAACTCCTCGTAGCATAGCAGAGTAACTCATAGAAGGTTTCAGAACATGAATAAGCTCAGCAACAACCATACGACACCTCCCTCAACAATAGCATTATGGAGCAACCTAGTCCAACTCGGTGTAGAATGCACATCTTAATTGGGACTACCGATGGACTCTCAAAGAAACTCCGGGCACCCACAAATAGATAAATAAACCTCCAAAATCCCACAATGACTGAATCATAACACATACTACCATCTGGATAGCTTCGGCCATGACTTCACAGTCTATAACTATGAAACAATCTGCTACTGAGAACTCCAGTCTACAAATCTATAGAACACACGAATTGCCATATCTAATCCCAACTCCTCCACCAGAATGTCTAACACATCTATCAAACACGATCATCCCATGAGGAATACTTCTAAAATTCTTCTGTGCCATATAGCAAAATTCGAATATCAACAGTCGATCCACCAGGAGAGTGCCGCAGTACCGGTGAAGTATCCATAAATCAAACACATTGCCCCTTTGAAATGTATACCCTCATCAAGCCGTACCAAATAGTTATCATCCACCTAGTCATCTGAAATCGTCCATGCTGCTCACGAATTTCATGACCTTCCCTTCAAAACAGAACTGTGATCTTGCTCGCGAAAGTCTCAATCCTACACAACACACCGCATATACCATGCCATCCTATGAAAAATATGAGAAATTCATAGTCTACTCCGAGTCACAAGCAACTACATACTCAATTAGCCAAGGACCTTCCATTTGATTTCATCCAGGAGAAATTCACTATATGCCACATGCTCCTCACGCCAATAGAAAATATACCCCTCCCACCGTGGTAAAAACCATTGAGAACTCTTCGAAACCCATTTGCACATAATCAAGTTGTCAAAACTGAATCTCTCTAACTCATCCCAGTCACGCAGGTCGACAAAACCTAAGAGCATCGCCATGAAACACCTGTAGAGACTAGCCACATCACAAGTACCCAAAGAACCAATCATACTCATTACAGTGTTGATCTAACCTACTACCAAGCTGTCCTATTTCTCCAAGTCTTTTCCAAATTGCCTTCAAATTGATACTTCTCCTTGTTATAACACCACGATCCCTAATCGAAATTCACCACACTAGAGACCCTAGTATAAAACCCCAATGCCCTAAGGCCCATAAAATGCTGACTTCCCTCTTAAGCACCCTGAAGCACCACAACCGAGACACCCACTCTAAAGAGACCTCAAGTGAACCTAAAATTGTTTTCTTCACCTTCTTGACACTGAAATGCATAATCCCCAAAGATATAAAAGTGCCACAAGTCTCGACACCGTCCAATGTAACTCTCAGTTTCTAGCCATATACAATTCTTGAAAATTCCACATCGCTACATCTAAATCTTGAATCCATTAGAACCATTCTTGAGTGTCATCCACTCTTCTCAAATACCAATTAAATCGACCAAACGGACAAAGCGACATGTGCCCCATTAGCTCGCAATCCCCCAAGGGAGCAACCCACACTCCTAAGCAACCGAGCAACTTCCTACTCCATGCACACTACGTCTTTCACAACAAACCACTCAGTTATTCCATGATTCTCATATACCCATAGAGTGTAATACAACCCGTATCCAGAAATTCCTTTACTCGAGTCATTCTCACTCCACCTCTACAAGTCATAACCGATTCACCAGTATACCTCAAACAGAAACCAATACAACACATAATCGTGCAATTAACTTATTAGTAGCAGACTCCCAACACACAATAACTCACAATGATCATGCTCTATTACTACCACCATACCGTAGTGAGATTCAACTAAATCCTTCATAAGCTCAGATAACACACCCCATCTAACACCTCAAATCGTCTATAAATCTCGCATTCATCCTTGTAGCAGTCAAGCCGACTCTCATAAGCGAATCGAACTCAAATTGCAACACATATAATCCACTAGTAAAAGAGAACTCGCAACAAAATAACATAGGGATCACACAACCTTAGGACACCTCGTAGGAGATAGCCTGCCTGCTTAGCCTCAAACTGACATCTTTCTATACCCTTCCACGATCATAACTATTACGCAATCACTTAATCTTCCTGAGCCTGAACTCATAACACGACATGAAGATCTACTTCACTCCTCAGCTAAACAACTTGAAAGGATCCTTCAACACACTCATAACTCAAGACTATACGTCAAATCAAGACAGAAATCAAACACCCAATAGTCTTTGCTACATCTCAAGTAAACTCTTCTCGTCACGTTCAAACCATATGAACACATCTCTCAATCACATCATATTCATCACGCAGTCACCCGGCCACAAATTCCACTAATAGGACACTACCAAGCATATAAATCCAAAAGCATATGGTCACATAATCAACACCTCTGTGCTCAAGATACAGTCAAAATCCACCCTCAAGTCCTTCAGACTGGCCCATCATCAGCATACCGAGATCACATCTTGCACCTCTTCCAAGGAATCACAATCCGTCGATGCACAGCTGATATCGAGCGCTCATGTGCGCAAACAAATGCGTGGAAGGAACTCAAAGAGTTACGCTTCAAACTGAATCAAGGCCGCACGATAAGGAAAGAAAGATAGGAAGTATATCCTAAATGCCCAGTAGCCTCTCGAAGATAGGTATGGACATCATCATACCGATCCGCAAGACTCTACTAGACACTTGCTAATGACATGTAGAACCTATGAACCTAGAGCTCTGATACCAATTTGTCACAACCCAAAATCCGCTAGTCGTGATGGCAGCTAACCCAACCCGCTAGGTAAGCCAACTAATAACTGACCAATTTCAATAATAGTAATGAGATAATCAAAAAAAGGAATTATCTGAATCTTAAACCTTCCCCAAGGACTGGTAGTACAAATAATGAGCTTCTAAGAATAGAATTTACAAAGCTAAAACGAAATAAATACACCGTCTGTTTGAAAAGTACATAAATAAAGTTTTATAGGCCTACAGCTACCACGCACAAGGGCAGCTACAACCGGGACACAGGTACATCTTCAATCTAGCTCTGATCGAATGCAGCAACATCAGCAGCCAACATCTGTATGCAAAGTACAAAAGTGTAGTATCAGTACAACCGACCCCATGTACTGAGTAAGTAACAAACCTAACCTTAGGTTGAAAGCAGTGACGAGCTATCACAAGGTTGGGTCCAATACCGGTATTCTACACCAGTTCATAACATCATAATACAAGTAATAAAAGGGTATCTCAGAAGTAAAATACTCAACTCGTTCACAGTTCCAGAAAAAAATAGGCATGCTTTTCAAGTATCTTAGTGTAACTCAATTCTTTTGCCGAAAATGCCAAAAGTACGAGTAAGTTTGAAAACTATGATTTTCCCAATATCCTTTCAACAAATAAGTAAGAAGTTTCATTTTCTTTCCAAATCACAAGTGAAAAATACCTCTCTATACCCACATATCAATATGTTTAAAAGTCATGAATGACGTGATACTATATAGCATGAGAAAAAATGCATCTTTGTGCTTGTATGTCATGTGTGCATGCAAATGCCATGTATCTCAGAGATGAATCATGTACTCACACTCTCAGAGTACTCAATCTTAAAGTCTCACAATCTCTCTCACTATGCTCAATGCTCAGCACGCTTTATCACTCAGCGTCGTACAATAACTGCTGCGGTGTGCAACCCGATCCACACATATTTATAGTCGACTGCGCTCACTAGGGGGGTTTACAGATATCAGAGGGGCTTCTACAGCCTAAGCGCTATAATCTGCACTGACAACTCACGTGCTGCACGGACAACATTCGTGTTGTAATACCAATATCTGGATCCGCACGGATAACTCATGTGTTATGGTATCAATATCTGGATCCGCACGGATAACTCACATGCTATGGTATCAATATCCTCACAAACAGGCCCCCGACCTCACTCAGTCATCAATCTCTCCGGTCTCACTTAGAGGCTCACAATATCATGAAACTAGCCCAACAACAATAATATGATGTATCAATAATAACAACTCAGATTGAGATATAATATGAATGCATGAATAAGTAACGACCCGACCAGTCCTTTTGAGAGATATAGCCCTGTTTCTCCTTTTTTGCTTCTTTTGTGCTTTACAATTGTATAATATCTTATCGGGTTGGGTTGTTCGGATCCGGAGTGGTTTCAGAGCTAAATTGAGACACTTAGTCTCTTTATTAGAAGCTTAAGTTGGAAAAGTCAACCGGATGTTGACTTGTGTGTAAACAACCTTGGATTTGAATTTTATGGTTCCGTTAGCTTTGTTAGGTGATTTCGGACTCAGGAGCGCATCCGGAATGTGATTTGGAGGTCCATAGTAGAATTAGGCTTGAATTGACGAAAGTTGGAATTTTGGTGATTTTGGTCGGCGATGAAAATTTTAATATCATGGTCGGAATAGAATTTCTAAAGTTGAAGTAGGTTCATGGTGTCATTTTTGACGTGTTTGTAAAATTTGAGGTCATTCAGACGTGGTTTGATAGGTTTCAGCATCGTATGCGAAATTCGGAAGTTTAGAAGTTCTTAGGCTTGAATCCGAGTGTAATTTGGTGTTTTGATGTTGTTTTGAGTGATTCGAAGGTTCGACTAAGTTCGTATGATGTTATGGTATGTGTTGGTATGTTAATGGTTGAGCTCCCGAGGGCCTTGGGTGAGTTTCGGGTGATTAACGGATCATTTTAGCCTTTGAGTGATAGCTGGCGTCTGCTGTGTATTTCTTCTAGTTTCCTTATATGTGATCGCATGAGTTCATCCGCGATCGTGTAAGCTTATTTAGGGCAGAGGTGAATTTGTTCTATGCGATTACAGAGTTAGCGATGTGATCACGTATATGTAGGAAGAGGTGCTTCGCGAACGCGTGGCCAGTGCCGCATTCGCGTAGGAGTAATCGAGCTGAAGGGGAGGTGAGGTAATTGCTCTACGCGATCGCGTGGAGTAGGATGCGATTGCGTAGGTTTGAGATGTAGTGATCCGCGATCGCGTAGATGATTCTGCGTTCGCATAGTGTAAAAATATGGGGTAGCACAGTTGTGATTCGCTATCGCATGGAATGTCCCGCGATCGCGATGAAGGAAATCTGGGCAGCAGTGTTAATTTTCAAAATCGAGGGTTTGAGCTCAATTTTCATATTTTGAGCTAGAGATCACGAATTTGGGCGATTCTTGAAGGGATCTTTAGGGAGTTGATTGGGGTAAGTGTTTTTCCCTTAATTTTGGATAAATTCCATGATTACATCTTGATTTTATCATCTAAAATGTGATTTGGGGTGAAAAATTGGGGGAAAAGTGGAAGAGTTCTTGAGATGGAATATTGAGGTTTTAAATGGGATTTTGTTGTCGGATTTTGATGAATTTGGTATGGTTAGACTCGTGAGTGAATGGCTTTTAGGTTTTGCGACTTTTTCGGATTCCGAGACATGGGCCCGGGGGGTTGGGTTTGCGTTGATTTCAAATTTGTGCTCTAATTTAGTACTCCCTTCGTTCCAGTTTATGTGAACATATTTCCTTTTTGGTCCGTTCCAAAAAGAATGAACCCTTTCTAAATTTGGAAATAATTTAGCTTAAACTTACAATTCTACCCTTAATGAGAAGCTTTTATAACCACACAAATACTCTGGACCCCATTTTAACTCATTTAGGACCACAAATTCCAAAAGTCTTCATTTTTTCTTAAACTCTGTGCCCAGTCAAACAGGTTCACATAAATTGGAACGGAGGGAGTAGTTTTCTTGTGGAATTGATTCCTTTAGCCTTTATTGATTGTGTTGTATTACTTGTGGCTAGATTCGGGATGTTTGGAGGCCGATTTGAGAGGCAAAGGCATCGCGGAGTGGGATTTTACTCGGATTGAGGTAAGTAACGGTTATAAATCTGGTCCTGAGGGTATCAAACCCCGGATTTTATGTCGTATGACTATTTTGGAGGTGATGCACATGCTAGGTGACGGGCGTGTGGGCGTGCACTGAAGGGATTGTGACTTGGTCCGTCCCGTGAGACCGTAGAATCGAATAGCTTACTGTTTACTACGTGTTTCCTTTGTTTTTATGGAAATTGACTGCACTTCATGTTAGAAATCATGTTTAGGCCTTATGATATTGCTGTTGAGACCATTGAGGTCGTGTACTTTCTGAATTAACTGCTATTTGTTATTTTGTTCTCAGTCATGATATTACTTCCATATTTTAGCTCCGTCCCTTCCTATTTATCCTCGATACATGTTATTATCACTATTTGTGCTTAATTATATGTTTTCTGAGGGTCTGAGGGAGTGGTGAGGTTGGTGACTAATATAGGGCATGAGTGCCGAGCTGTGAGCTATATGAGTGTATATGGATCGGGTTGCACGCTACAACGAGCCTAAGGGCTATATATGTATATATATTGGATCGGGTTGCACGCCGCAACGAGCCTTCGGGCTAATTATCTATGTTGATCGGGTTGTACGCCGCAACGAGCCTTTATGGATGTTTATTTATTGGAGCGGCCTGCACGCTGCAGCGATATAGCACTTGGGCTGAAGGAGCCTCCCCAGAGTCTGCACACCCCTAGTGAGCGCAGGTACCTATTGAGTTTGGATACTGAGGGCTGAGAGCCGAGTGTTTGAGCTGTTGAGATGAGCTGAGTGACTGTTGTCTTGAAAGACTTTATTTGCTTTCAATTATTTGTTGCACTGAGTTTTTATCTGTCCTTGTTGTGCAAATTTCTGGGAGACTTGATATTTGGTTTACTTGTACAATGAACTGATTTGACTTAAACTACTAAATTTGAAAGCATGACTGTTTCTTGATGAAAGTATTTAAAATACACTGTCTTTGCATAGCTCACATTGCTTCTCAGTTCTTTATTTATTTATATTACTTACTGAGTTGAAAGTACTCACGTTACTCCCTGCACCTTGTGTGCAGATTCCGGTGAGACCGATCGCAGAGGTCGTTGAGTCATGCGCAATTGGCTATCGAAGACATACGAGGTAGCTACCAGCGTCCACATCCCTTGGCTCTCCCTCCATTGTGTTCTGTTTGGCATTTGTGGACTATTGTAAACTCTGATTTTAGACTGGTTTTAGATGCTCGTGACTTAGGGACACCCCGATGTCGGTCTATCTTTTTCGCATTTCCATTTTGAGTTCAACTCTTTTATGAAGTTTCTATCATGAAAACGCTTGACTTGACTTTTAATGAAATATCGAAGAGTTTTTGGAAGGTGTCGGCTTGCCTAGTACCATGATTGGAGCCATCACGACAGGTTAGAGTTTTGGGTCGTGACAAGTTGGTATCAGAGCCTAGGTTACATAAGTCTCACGAGTCATGAGCGGGTTTAGTAGAGACTTGCGGATCGGTACGGTGACGTCTGCACTTATTTTTGAGAGGCTGCAGTACCTTTAAGAAATTCCACATTCTTGAATTCTTATCGTGCGAATCTATTGATACCGGTAACTAAACTTCTGTTAATCTACTCTCTCATAGATGGTGAGGACACCGGGCATGACAGACAGCCACCAGTGCCACCAGTCAGGGCCGCGAGAGGTCGAGGTCCCGGTACAGTCCGTGGTGGGGGCAGGGGTGCAGCCCGCACAGCAGCTATGGAGGCATCTGCAGATCCACCAGTTGCCCCAAATCAGGACCACGTCCTAGTTATGGATGCTCCAGCTGGACCAGCTCAGGCACTATCTATGCCCATCGTGATTCGTGGCCTTCAATAGGCCTTAGCTCATATTCTTTTAATGTGTACTGGCCTTGCTCAGGCGGTTTCTGTTTTGACGGCCGTGGCCACTTCCTAGGCCGGGGAAGGCACTCAGACTCCCGCCGCCCACACACCCGAGCAGGTTGTACAAGGAATCCAGACACCGGGGGCATCACCAGCCCAGCTGGTTGCAGCTGCACAGGACTATGTGGTTCTAGTCATGCCTGAAGATGAGTAGCGTAGATTGGAGAGATTTGGGAGACTCTAGCCTCCGACTTCAACGGTGCAAAGTGCGAGGATGCCCAGGGTTTCTTGGACAAGTGTTAGAGGATACTCTGTACAGCAGGTATTTCTTGAGACCAGTGGGGCCTAGTTGACTACTTTTCATTTCTCTAGGGCTGCATTCAGTTGGTGGGAGGCTTACGAGAGGCGTAGGCCGGCCAGCACAACACCCTTACTTGGCAGAAGTTCTCCACGGTCTTTTTGGAGAAGTTCATGCCTCAGTCCCATAGAGAGGAGCTCTGCAGACAGTTTGAGCAGCTTCATCAAGGTGATATATCTATGATGCAGTATGAGATGCGATTCTCGGAGTTGGCCCATCATGCTATCTGGTTGGTTCCCACAGACAGGGAGAGGATCAGGAGGTTTATATATGGCCTCACTTTTCAGCTGCGGTTGCTTCTGACCAGAGAGAGAGTGTCTGGTGCTACCTTTGATGAGGTTGTCGACATTACTCGGCAGATTCAGATGGTTCGCAATCAGGAAAGGGTTGAGAGGAAGGCCAAGAGGCCTCGTGGTCAGGGCCGATTCAGCGGTGCTCCTTCTGGGGGCCAGTTCCAGCACGGTAGAGGTAGTCATTTCAGACAGGCTCAGACAGGTCGCCCATTTTACCGTGGTGCATCATCTCGTCATGGTTCCCACAATCATCAACAGGGCAGTCATCATTCAGTGCACTACCAGCGCAGAGTTCTCACCTTACCCCGTCCGCTCAGGTATCCCCAAGTAGTTCTTCTAGGCATCAGGAGCAACAGTTCCGTCATAGGAAGGGTTGTTTCGAGTGTGGAGATTTTGGTCACATTAGGCTATTGAGTGGGGCTTCACAGCGGAGTACTCGGCTGATGGCACCAGCACCAGTTCCTCCACCACCCGCCCAGCCAGCTAGGGTAGAGCTCAGCCATCTAGGGGTGGAGCTTAGTTAGCTAGGGGTCACTCGAGAGGGAAAGGCAGATCAGGGGGTGGCTAGGCCCATTTTTATGCCCTCCCTGCCAGACCAGATACCATCACTTCAGATGCTGTGATTAAATGTATTGTCTTAGTTTGCCACCGAGATACCTCGGTATTATTTGACCCTGGTTCTACGTATTCATATGTTTCCTCGTATTTTGCTCATTTTCTGGATATGCCTCGTGAGTCATGTGTGGTGACTATTTTTGTGGACCGCGTATATCGGTCATGTGTGGTGACTACAGATGCCTCGATATTATTTAACCTTGGTTCCACTTATTCATATGTTTCCTCGTATTTTGCTCATTTTCTGGATATGCCTCATGAGTCATGTGGGCGATACTATTTTTGTGGACCGCGTATATCGGTCATGTGTGGTGACTATTGGGGGTTTGGAGACCCGAGTGGACCTTTTGCTGCTCAGTATGGATGATTTTGATGTGATATTAGGTATGGATTGGTTGTCTCCGTGTCATGCTATTCAAGATTGTCACGCTAAGATTGTGACATTGGCAATGCCGGGTTTGCCGAGGGTTGAGTGGAGCAGTTCTATAGACTATGTACCTAGTAGGGTGATATCATACTTGAAGGCTCAACGTATGGTTGAGAAGGGTTGTCTATCGTATTTGGCATTTGTGAGGGATGTTAGTGCAGAGACTACTGCCATTGATTCTGTTCTGGTGGTATGTGATTTCCAAGATGTGTTTCCTGTAGACCTGTCGGGCATGCCGCCTGACAGGGATATTGATTTTGGTATTGATTTGGTGTTGGGCACTAAGCCCATTTCTATTCCACCGTATCGTATGGCACCGGCGGAGTTGAAGGAATTGAAAGAACAACTTTAGGAACTCCTTGATAAGGGGTTTATTTGGCGTAGTGTGTCAGCGTGGAGTGCACTAGTTCTATTTGTAAAGAAGAAGGATGGTTCCATTAGGATGTGCATTGATTACAGGCAGTTGAACAAAGTCACAATCAAAAACAAGTATCCCCTGCCTCGTATTGATGATCTATTTGACCAGCTTCAGGGAGCGAGGGTATTCTCCAAGATGGATCTTCGGTTTGGGTATCATTAGCTGAAGATCAGGGACTCAAACATTCTTAAGACAGCTTTCAAGACGTGTTATAGCCATTATGCGTTCCTCGTGATGTCTTTTGGGCTGACCAACGCCCCAGCAGCATTCATGCATTTGATGAACAGCGTGTTTCGGCCTTATATCGACTCGTTCGTTATTGTATTCATTGATGACATCCTGGTGTACTCTCGTAGTTAGGAGGAGAACGCCAAGCATTTGAGGGTTGTGTTGCAGCGGCTGAGGGAGGAGAAATTGTATGCTAAATTCTCCAAGTATGAGTTTTGGATCAGTTCAGTGGCGTTCTTGGGGCACATGATGTCCAGTGAGGGTATTCAGGTTGATCCGAAGAAGATAGAGGCGGTTCAAAGTTGGCCCAGACCGTCCTCAGCTTCAGAGATTCGGAGCTTTCTAGGTTTGGCGGGTTATTATCGTCGGTTCGTACAGGGATTTCCATCTATTGCATCGCCCTTGACCAAATTGACCCAGGGTGCTCCTTTCAGGTGGTCGGATGAGTGTGAGGTGAGCATTCTGTTACATCTCGCGTTTTCGTACGTTAAAAGTTTCGTCTAAAGTTAATCAACGTAGACTCGGGGTTGAGATTATCTTGAGGTTAACATATTTATGCTATTTATAACAAGCGATAAGTGTCATGAAGGATAAAGGGTACATGAATTAAAGAAAATGAGTTTCATTGAAAGTGGCCAATTTGGGATAAAATACAGGTCGAACGATAATACCCGATAATTATGAACTAGTACCATGCAAGGTACCATATAACCACGATAGTATAATGTATAAAGTATATTAAAAATGAGTAGTATTTTTAGGTAATTTGAAATAATTCTTAATTATACGGGTAATTAATTAATTATCGAATAACGGGATATTACCTAGTTACTTATTAAAATATGAGATAAAGACTAAATACCCCCCCCCCCCCGACCCACAAACGTAGCAAAAGGCCACCAACTAAGAGAATGACTAAGAGTCATTCTAAGGACTAGGTGGCTATCTAAGATTTATTATGAATTTAATAAGTAAAGACTTATTACAAGTCTTATCCCATTTTCATTTGGATAAAACAGAACCAAAGACGTTCATAAATCCAAAAGCAAGAATCATATATCATTTCCTAGTTCAAATACTAAAAGAACAGAAGCTTAATCCCATCCAATTTTGCGGTTCCAAATTCAATTCCTTTCATTTCCAAGACTTTGCATATCAAAGTCTTTCAATTCAAAAGGTGAAAGAACGTTATCCATCCATATAGGCTCCTTCAAACTTTCCATTCTCAAAAACATATTAAAGATCAGATTTTATACCTTAAAGAAACGTGACTTCTACAATTCCAACAAATTCCAGCGAGAATTTTAGAGTTTTAGCAACGGAGAAATTTTACTCCAGGTATGTTAGCTATCCCTTCTTTCTTTTGGCATGATCCAAATTATACAGAAGAAACGAGCAAACACACAGTTTTCATAAACGACTCTATTCATTGAAATACTAGGGGTCTCTGTGTTCTTGATTCCCCATGTGACATATTATTATATCTTCTGTTCATGGGTCTCAGAATAATACGCAGATGAAAAAGTTTATCCGGAAGGAATATTGACATTATTACATATTTTTCATACATTTCATTCATTTATACATGTGCATTGACCCATGACCAGAAGACATTATATATGCGTATTTATATGTATATATATATGTATGTATATGGGATATGGAAAAAAGGTTACGACGTTATATACGCACCACCACCTGATCAGTTGGTATATGTTGATGATGTTGCCCGCAGTGGCCGAAACGATATGATGGGATGCCCTCAGAGGCTTGATGATATTATGTACACCCATACCTATGCATGACACGATATTTATATGCACGTGCATGACATTATAAATGTTTCAGGATTTATAAAGTTATTCAGATTTACAGATGGATTTCTTTATTTCATGTTTCATCTATGTCTTTTATGTACTGATTTTCATGCCTTACATACTCAGTACATTATTCGTACTGACGCCCTATTTCTGGGGGCCTGCATTTCATGCCCGCAGGTGCAGGTAGGCAAGTCGACGATCCCCCTTCTTAGGATCCTTGATCAGCGAGAGTTGGCGTGCACCACTTGATCCGGAGCTGCTTTTGATTTTGGTACGATATGCTTGTATGTGTGTGTGTGTATATATATATATATATATATATATATATATATATATATATATATATATATATGACGTGGCTCAGTCCCGTCTTTGTACAATTGTATTTCTATTAGAGGTATGTAGACATATGTGTACAATTGGATAGTATGTGGCCTTGTCAACTTTCAGTTTTGGGTATATAGTTGTCTATCGCGGCCTTGTCGGCTCGCCCATTGTAATCCACACGTATATGTATATATGTCTTTTGGACAGGTTTTCGTCGTGCATGTTACTCTCGTAATTCAGCAGATATTATTTATGTTTATATCTTAGTCGCATGTTTAAGGGTGTTCAACAGGTGGGAATCAGGCACTCGTCGCGACCCATCGGTGTGGGTCGTGACAAAAGTGGTATCAGAGCAGTTCTGTCCTAGGGTTGTCTACAGACCGTGTCTAGTAGAGTCTTGTTTATGGGTGTGTTGTGCACCACACTTATAGATAGGAGGCTACAGGACATATAGGATATTATCCTCTCTTCTTATCTTAGTCATGCAATATAAGGATTCATGTTCCTAACGATATGCTATATTTTTAGCGATGCTCCAAAGAGTACAGCCGCCTAGAAGGGAAAGCCCGTGGCTGGCGAGACTACTAGTCGAGCGCCACGAGTTACCAGGGCTCGGGGGGGTTTTCATAGTGAGATTCCATCTCAGACTTCACATACCCCACCATTCCCAAAAGAGCTCCGAGGGGCACTTGCTCCAGCGCCCGCCCCTGTACATTCAGCACCTCCGCCAGATATACCGGGTCAGGAGATGAGAGATGTTATTCAGCTATTAACTTGATTAGTAGCCACACAGGCTCGGCGTCAGGAGGTTGGTATTGGTCATGCAGATAGGTCTGTCAGTGCGAGAGTTCGTGACTTCATTAAATTTAGACCCTCCGGTATTCACTGGAGCAGATCCAAACAAGGACCCTCAAGTATTTATTGATAGAGTACAGAGGATGTTAAGGGTAATGAAGGCCATTGCGACTGAGTTAGTTGAGCTAGCTTCCTATAGACTCCGAGATGTTGCAGTTGATTGGTACGAGTCTTGGAATTGTCCAGAGGTGAGGATGCCCCTCCAGCAGTATGGCATGCGTTTACAGAAGCTTTCCTTCGTCATTATCTGCCACCAGAGCTTAGACGGGCCAGAGTTGATAGGTTTTTGACCCTTCGATAGGGTAATATGAGTGTTCGGGAGTACAATCTTTAGTTTGATTCGTTGGCTAGGTATGCTCCCACTATTGTATCTAAGATGGAGGATCGGGTTCACGGGTTCATGATGGGATTAGAGCCTCACTTGCTTAAAGATTGTAAGTCGATCTCACTTCAGCCAGACATGGATATTTCTCGTATTCAGGCATACGCTCAGGGTGTAGAGGAGCGTAAGCAGAAACAGAGGGCCGATCGTGAGCATGATAGGGACCAGAATAAGAGAGCGAGGTCTTCGGGTCCTTCTGGTGAGTTTCGAGGTGGTCAGAGGCAACAGTACCCGAGGTATCCAGCCCAACCATCGGCTAGCACGCCCCCTCAGTTTGGCGGTAAGAGATTTTATCGTTCCACATATTCAGGGTCTGGTCAGAATTTCAGGGCCTCAGGTTCTCAATATAGGGGTGAGTCAAGTCAGATGAGGTCGCCCTTGCAACAATGTGCTCAATGTGGTAAGCAGCATATCGGGCAGTGCCGTATGGGATTAGGTGTTTGTTATACTTGTGGTTATCTGGGCCACGTTATGAGGGATTGTCCGACGAGAGGTGATGCAAGCATAGCTCAGCCAGCGGGATCTGTAGTTGGTTCTCATCATCAGTATGCCCCCCTAGGCAAGGTCCACAAGCACCAATGAGTCGTGGTAGAGGCAGAGGCAGAGGCGGAGCATCTAGCTCGAGCAGTCCTCAGAACTGCATTTATGCATTGGCAGGACGACAGGACCAGGAGTCATCACCTGATATTTTTACAGGTATATTATCAGTCTCCTCATATGATGTATATGCACTAATTGACCCAGGTTCCACCTTATCATACGTTACTTCGGCGGTTGCTAGTAAATTTGGAATAAAACCTGAATTGGTTAAACCTTTTGAGGTGTCTACACCTGGTGGGGACTCGGTGATAGCTAAGTGAGTATATAGGGGTTGTATAATAGTAGTTCATAGTCGATCTATCGTAGCGGACCTAATCGAGTTAGATATGGTAGAATTTGATGTTATAATGGGTATGGATTGGTTGGCTTCTTGTCATGCCAACATTGATTGTAGATCAAAGATAGTCCGATTTTAATTTCCAGGGGAGCCTATTTTGGAGTGGAAAGGTAATACGGCGTCGCCGAGAGGAAGATTTGTTTCCTATCTCAAGGC
Organism: Nicotiana attenuata; assembly: GCF_001879085.1. Classification (NCBI taxonomy): domain Eukaryota; kingdom Viridiplantae; phylum Streptophyta; class Magnoliopsida; order Solanales; family Solanaceae; genus Nicotiana; species Nicotiana attenuata. Next base: position 207,829 of record NW_017670971.1, on the reverse strand, counting down.
AAGGAAGATGATTAGAAAGGGCTGTATTTATCACTTAGTTCGGGTTCAAGATGTGGAAGTAGAGTCACCAACCATTCAGTCCATCCCTGTGGTTAATGAGTTTCCCGATGAGCTTCCAGGTCTTCCACCAGAGCGAGAAATTGAGTTTGCTATTGACCTACTACCAGGTACTCATCCAATATCCATTCCTCCCTATAGAATGGCCCCCGTAGAGCTGAAAGAGTTAAAGGAACAACTAAAGGACTTGCTTGAAAAAGGCTTTATCAGGCCTAGTACATCATCGTGAGGGGCACCTGTGTTATTTGTGAGGAAGAAAGATGGTTCCTTATGGATGCGTATTGATTATAGACAGTTGAATAAGGTGACGATCAAGAATAAGTACCCGCTCATGAGGATTGATAATTTATTTGATTAGTTGCAAGGTGCCAAGTGTTTTTCAAAAATAGACTTGAGGTCTAGGTACCATCAGTAAGGGTTAAGGAGGAAGATATTCCGAATACAGCATTTAGGAACAGATATGGTCACTTTGAGTTTCGTGTTATGTCGTTCAGTTTGACCAATGCCCCATCAGTATTCATGGATTTGATGAACCATGTGCTCAGGACCTTTTTAGATCTGTTCGTAATTGTATTTATTGACGATATATTGGTGTAAGTTCAGAGGCTGAGCATGCAGATCATCTGCGTACTGTGCTCAGAGTTCTACAAAAGGGGAAGTTGTATGCAAAATTCTCTAAATGTGAATTCTGGTTGAACTTTGTAGCTTTCCTTGGGCATATCATTTCGGGTGAAGGCATCCGGGTGGATACACAAAAGATTGAGGCAGTAAAGACTTGGCCTAGACCCACAACACCGACGGAGGTTCGTAGCTTTCTCGGTTTGGCAGGCTATTGCAGGAGATTTGTAGAGGGATTTTCTTCCCTTTCAGAACCTTTGACAAAGTTGACTCAGAAGGGAGCAAAGTTTCAAAAGACTGACACTTGCGAGCGGAGTTTCCAAGCATTAAAGGGCAGATTAATTTCAGCACCGGTTCTAACGCTCCTAGAAGGGACCGATGGTTATGTTATCTATTATGACGCCTCGAGCGTTGGCTTGGGTTGTGTACTGATGCAGCATGGTAAGGTTGTAGCTTATGCTTCTAGGCAATTGAAAAAGCACGAGAAGAATTATCCGACCCACGATTCAGAGTTAGCCGCAGTGATTCATGCACTAAAGATGTAGAGGCACTACTTGTATGGCATCCATGTTGATATCTATACGGATCATAAGAGCCTCCAGTATATCTTCTTGCAAAAGGAACTGAGTTTACGTCAAAGAAGATAGTTGGAGCTACTCAAAGGCTGTAATGTTGATATTTTATATCATCCAGGAAAGGCGAACGTGGTAGCCGACGCCCTCAGCCGTAGATCGATGGGTAGCATGTCATATTTACATCCCAAAAATAGGGGAATAGCCTATGGGATTCATCAGCTAGCTAGTCTTGGAGTTCGGTTACTGGACTCGGGTGATATTGGAATTACTATTCAGGATACGGCAACATCCTCTTTCGTAACTGAAGTGAAGGAACGCCAGTACGAGGATCATATGTTAGTTCATTATAGGAATATCACTCCTCAGAAGGAGAAGACACCGTTTGAGGTTACAAAAGATGGGGTCCTTAAATATCGAGGACGATTATGTGTTCCTAATGTTGTAGGGCTGCGTCAGTAGGTTATGGGAGAAACTCACTATTCTCGTTATTCTATCTATTCAGGAGCGACAAAGATGTATCGTGATATCATGGAAGTATATTGGTGGGACGGAATGAAAAAGGATATAGCGGAGTTTGTTGCTCAGTGTCCTAACTGTCAGCAAGTTAAGATTGAGCATCAGAAACCCGGTGGATTATTGGAGGCTATGGAGATTCCGACTTGGAAATGGGAAGTAATGAATATGGATTTCATCTTAGGCTTACCTCGTACCCAGCGTAAGTTCGATTCGATATGGGTGATTGTTGATAGGCTTACAAAGTCAGCCCATTTTCTGCCCGTTAGAACTACATATTCCTTACAGGACTATGCAAGGCTTTATATTAAGGAGATAGTACGACTGCATGGTGTCCCTGTATCTATTATCTCGGATATAGGAGCTCAATTTACAGCTAACTTCTGGAGGTCCTTCCAAAAAGGACTGGGGACTCAAGTATGTCTTAGTACAGTATTTCATCCCCAGATAGACGGAAGGCTGAGCGTACTATTCAGACGCTGGAGGATATGTTACGATCTTGTGTGATAGATTTCAAAGGTAGCTGGGATGATCATCTGCCGCTTATTAAGTTCGCATATAATAAAAGCTACCATTCTAGTATTCAGATGGCTCTATACGAAGCTCTTTACGGACGGAAATGTAGGTCGCCTATAGGGTGGTTCGATGTTGGGGAAGATATGTTAGTAGGACCAGAATTGGTACAGCAGGCAATCAAGAAAATTAAGCTTATACAGGAAAGGCTATTAGCAGCTCAAAGCCATCAGAAGTCTTATTCAGATAATCGATGGCGAGACTTGGAATTTCATGTTGACGATTGGGTATTCCTAAAGGTATCACCGATGAAAGGCGTTATGAGGTTCGGAAAAAGGGGAAAACTTAGCCCTCGGTACATTGGACCATATAGGATCATATGCAAGGTAGGCCAGGCAGCATATGAGTTGGACTTGCCTTCGGACTTGGAATCTGTACATTCAGTCATTCATGTGTCTATGCTCCGTAAATGTATCGGAGATCCTTCCAGAATTGTATCAGTTGACGACGTTCGGGTCACTGAGCAACTATCATATGAAGAAACTCCCATTGCTATACTATACAGACAGGTTCGGAGATTGAGAACTAAAGACGTAGCTTCGATGAAAGTACTTTGGAGAAACAACAATGTGGAAGAAATGACTTGGGAGGCCGAGGAAGACATGAAGTATAGATATCCCTATTTATTTCCTCCTCTAGACAAGGGCCCAACTGAGACATCACAACCTTAAGGTACGTGTACGTATTCTTGTGTTAGATATTGTCATTGGTCGTGTGAGGCCATTATCGTTATTGATGATTATGGTCCTATGTCGCATTGAGTTATTAAGCTTCTACAGGGAGAATTGGTAGTAGTGTTGTTACAAAGGCGACTCTGCCAAAGTTATATAGATCCCGGAGAATTAAACATTCGAGGACAAATATTTCTAAGGGGGGAAGGATGTTACATCTCGCGTTTTCGTACGTTAAAAATTTCGTCTTCAGTTAATCCATGTAGACTCGGGGATGAGATTATCTTGAGGTTAACGTATTTACGTTATTTATAACAAGCGATAAGTAAGTGTCATGAAGGATAAATGGTACATGAATTAAAGAAAACGAGTTTCGTTGAAAGTGGCTAATTTGGAATAAAATACGGGTCGAACGATAATACCCGATAATTTTGAACTACTACCATGAAAGGTACCATATAACCATGGTAGTATAATGTATAAAGTATATTTAAAATGAGTAGTATTTTTAGGTAATTTGAGATAATTCTTAATTATACGGGTAATTAGTTAATTACCGGATAACGGGACATTACCTAGTAACTTATTAAAATATTAGATAAAGATTAATTTCCCCCCCCCCCCCCCCACCCCCAAAATGAGGCAAAAGGCCACCAACTAAGAGAATGACTCTTAGTCATTCTAAGGACTAGGTGGCTATCTAAGATTTATTTGAATTTAATAAGTAAAGACTGATTACAAGTCTTATCCCATTTTCGTTTGGACAAAAGAGAACCAAAGACGTTCATAAATCCAAAAGCAAGAATCACATATCATTTCCTAGTTCAAATACTAAAAGAACAGAAGCTTAATCCCATCCAAATTTGCTGTTCCAAATTCAATTCCTTTCATTTCCAAGACTTTGCATATCAAAGTCTTGCAATTTAAAAGGTGAAAGATTGTTAGCCATCCATATAGCTCCTTCAAACTTTCTATTCTCAAAAACATATTAAAGATCAGATTTTATACCTTAAAGAAACGTTACTTCTGCAATTCCAACAAATTCCAGCGAGAATTTTTAGACTTTTAGCAACGGAGAAATTTTGCGGTTCTAAAGAAGTACGGTGTAACCTTTTTCAAGAACATCATACGAATTTTTCCCTCTCCAGGTATGTTAAGTCTATCCCTTCTTTCTTTTTGGCATGATCCAAATTATACAGAAGAAACGAGCAAACACATAGTTTTCGTAAACGACTCTATTCATAAAAATACTAGGGGTCTCTGTGTTCTTGATTTCCCATGTGACATATTATTATATTTTCTGTTCATGGGTCTCAGAATAATACATAGATGAAAAAATTTATCCGGAAGGAATATTGAAATTATTACGTATTTTTCATGCATTTCATTCATTTATACATGTGCATTGACCCATGACCAGAAGGCGTTATATACGCGTATTTATATATATATATATATATATATATATATATATATATATATATATATATATATATATATATATATATATATATATATATATATATGTATGTATATATGTATGTATGTATGTATATGTGATGTGGGAAAAGGTTACGGCGTTATATAC